>NC_056737.1:187901231-188201231 GCF_019279795.1 Protopterus annectens | reverse complement strand
TCAGACCAGTCTTGGATCTGTCCAAATTGAACCTGTCTGTAACCAAGACAAAATTCCACATGGTCATGATTCAATCTATCCTGCCCTGTCTGCAGGCCAGAGACTGGATGTGCTCGATCAATCTCCAGGACACATACTGTCACATCAAGATGGACAGGTGCTCCCGGAGGTTCCTTCGCTTCTGGCTGGGAGCCAATCATCATCAATTTTGAGCACTTCCCTTTGGTCTCACCATAGCCCCCCGGGTGTTCACCAAGGTAATGGCAGTAGTAGCGGCTCACTTGAGGCTTCAGGATATTCAGGTCTTTCCGTACCTGGACGATTGGCTCTTTACTGCCCCTTTAGAGCATCTACTTTGTCAGACCCAGGAACTCCTTCCTTCGGCTCGCCAACAAGTTTGGCATCACAGTTAACATGAACAAAATCTGCTCTACTCCTGGTTCAGGTTTTGGATTTCATCAGGGCATGGCTGGACACATTACAAACAAGGGTGTTCCTTACGTCAGACAGGATACACAATCTGAGGTTACACATCTTACACATTATTCAGACCCATTTATCGACAGCCAAGGCAGTGCTAAGAGCATTGGGGTCTATGGCGGCCACGATCAATATTCTTCCAATGGCACGTCTTCATATGAGAGTGTTGCAGTGGACACTTGTGGTTCAGTGGTCCCTGTTAGACCTCCCTTTGTCCTTTCCGGTGAGAATCTCAAGAGCGTGCAGGGACTCCCTTTAGTGTTGGATTCAGTCCCCAGATCTCCTCAAGTGATGCCCATTTCAGCCTGCCTTTCCCAAGACCACAGTGACCATAGACACCTCCCTACTGGGGGGGGGGGGGCACTGCTCAGGAAGGACAGTCTAAGGCACATGTTCCCTTTCTGAGACCTATCTGCACATCAGTGTTCTAGAGATGAGAGTGGTTCTTCTGCATTGCAGGCCCTTCATGCTCATCTTCCTCTAGGAATGATTGCAATTCAGACGGACAATATGTCAGTGGTCTAGTATGTCAGCAAACAAGGGGGAACCAGATCCCCTGTGCTGAAAAGCCATGAGTGTATGGGAATGGGCGATCTCCACTAGCCATTTTCTTGTGGCAACGCACATTCCGGGACGGTCCAACATTTTAGCGGACAGGCTCAGCAGATCTACCCTGATGCCTTACATGTGGTCTCTGAATACATCAGTAGTGAAACAGATCTTTCTAGAGTTGGGGTCGCCCTTGCTGAGATCTCTTCGCATCTCCTTCCAACACAAAATGCAGTGAGTTTTTTGCTCTGAACCCCCCGCTGGGGGAACCTCCAAAGATGCTCTGATCGATGCTTGGCCTCTCGGTCTTCTTTATGCATATCCTCCTCTTCCCCTTATGTTGAAGTTTCTGCAGAAAGGCCAAAGGGTGGGGAGCATTCTGGCCTCGACAGATTTGGTTTCCCTTACTCAGGTCTCATCTAGTTGTTCCACCGTGGACTTTGGATCCAGTTCTGGATCTTCTCTCGCATCCCTCAGGGATCCCACTGGGATCCCACGCCCAGACCTGGACAGTCTGAAGCTCACTACTTGGCTGCTCTGGTTCCCATGATTATTAGGACTCCCAGTTGGTCATCCCTTGTTAAGTCCATTCTGGTAGCGGCTCACAAATCTTCTACCAGAAAAGTGTGTTGTAGGAAACGTTTCTCAAAATGGGCCACTCAGTGGTCCCTGGACCCTTTTACCGCACCTCTTTCGGCAGTCTTAGATTTTTTGGCTAGCATTTTTCAACAGGGAAGACAGTTCCTCTATGGTTAAAGTCCAACTGGCAGCCATTTCTAATTTTCATGTGGGGGTAAATATGTCTTCATTGACTTCCTCTAAACTTTGTAAGACTTTTCTTAAAGGTGCTTTTCTTCTTAGATCCCCGGTAAAGAATCCTATCCCAACGTGGAATCTTACCTTACTGTTGCAGGCATTGGTTTCTCCCCCCTTTGAGCCTGTGGCTTCAGTGGATTTGCAATTTCTGACCTGGAAAACTGCCTTCTTGGTAACCATCACTTCTGCCAGAAGGGTATCGGAGCATCAGGCTCTTTCAATCAAAATGCCCTACATGATTTTTCATAAAGATAGGGTGTTGCTACACACTAACCCATCCTTCCTTCCTAAAGTAGCTTTGGAAGCCAGTATTAATCAGACCATTAACTTGCCAGGCTGTTTTCCTAACTACCAGAACAAAGGGGAATATAGGTTACACTTATTGGATGTGCATAGACAATTGAGGTTTTACCTAAATAGGACTAAACCCTTCCACAAATCTGATCAACTTTTTGTGTCTTATGCCAAACCTTTCTTCAGTAAACCAGTTTCAAAAGTGACAATTGCTCACTGGATTTCACAATGCATTGGCTGAGCCTATTTGGAGAGAGGTCTGTCTCGGTCAGGGAAAGTGAATGCCTATTCTACCCGATTTATGGCTACATCAGTGGCCTTTTGGTCCAGGGTATCTTTGGATATTTGTTCTGTGGCCACTTGGGCCTCATCGCATACCTTTATTTCGCATTATAAATTAGACATTGTCTCTAGGAGTAGAGCATCCTTTGGCTCTGCAGTGCTCTGGAACATCCTTCCATGAGGGCCACCCAAGAGTTTGGTAGCTGGGAACTCTGTCCCACAGGTTGAAAATCAAATGAAGTAAACTACTACAGATAAAGAAGTTATGTACTCACCATAACATTCCATCTGAGTAGTTGTATTTCATTTGTCTTCAACCGTCCCCCCTCCTTCCCCCTAACCTTATCTTTCAGATTATGTTTTGTTTTCTTATCAGATGGTTATTGTTGGGATCCTTGGTCCTGTCCAGGCTAAGGGTTTTCGTATTGGTCATCCTGGTGATAAGGTGTCATTGGGTCAGGTGTCTGATGCATATTAGGCAGCAAACTCAATCTAAGGGGAGCATGGAGCTTGGAGCAATAGCTGGAAAATGCGGCTGTGTCAGATCCGATGCGGATCCGAAGACCCACAGGTTGAAGACAAATGAAGTACAACTACACAGATGGAATGTTATGGTGAGTACATAACTTCTTTTTTGTGTGTATTCTTGTTACCTTTGCTTCCTTTCTGTCTCTTTTTCGTGCCCGTTTCTTTTATTTTACCTTCACTGTTATCTCTGCATCTCGTGACTCCAAATCTTATTCTCTGTGATCCTGGTTCTGACACCATGTCACTCTCCTACTTTGGACACAATAGAAGAGTTTTCATGGGTTCTGTTTAACTCATTAACCCTGAGTACCGTCTCATGACGCCTCTGTGCTTAATACTGAGCATGCCATGAGAAGATACTAATTAAAAGCTGTTACCCCCGAGTGCCTTCCACAAGTGCAAGAAACTGTAGTGCTGATTTGTAGTTGGGTTTAATGTAAAACACGCTGAAATCGTAACTGAACTTGTAATTTATCTTATGTAGTTACGATTCAGCGTGTTTTTACATTAAGGTCACATTAAATTTTTTGTAGAAAATCTGCTTACAAAGTAGTTGATAAAGCAAGTGGTGGCAGCCAATCAGATTCTTGCAATCCAAGCCACCACTTGCATAACACCTCATCTTTTTTCTGTGCTGTTTTCTGTCACGGCTTTCTGTTCTAAGTGTCTCCTCCCCTTTATTTTTCTTTAAATACTTTTAGATACTTTTCTTTAAACATTGCCCAAGCCAGTTCTATGTTTGTATTATGGTTTTTGTAAGGGTTTGGTTGAATCCCTAGTGTCCAAAGGTTTGGCGCTATTGATTTCCGAGACCATTTGATCTATGATGTCAGTATGCTGCTGTTCCCATTGCTCGGTCTCAAATGACTCCCCCCCCCCCCTTTAGTAAAATCATACAGGGGCCTGTTTTTTTATTGATTATGTTCTAGATCATCATTAAAGTTGCACTGGAAAAAAATAATATATTTATGCACATAAACATGGACCCGAGTTTTTATTACACTCATAGGTAGAGAATGTGCAAGTAGAAACAGTCAGTTATTGAATTATAAAATCGATCAAGTTATTTCATAATTTTAAGGGAAGTGGGGGGTTCAATTTGTAATATATATATACTTTTTTGAATGCCGTGGAGGCCAGGACTCCTGAATTTCATACCCCAGAAACTGGACTGATCCTTGTATATCACAAACGCAAGTGAAATACTTCATTTAAACAGATACCGATTAATTTTATCTAAAATAATTACAGCCTGTGATCACTATTTGTTCTAACAAAGTGTTTCTTCTGCTTAAGCCTTAAATCAGCTGTATTTATCTTTTTTTTAATTAGCAGCATTGTGTTCAGCCATGGGCAAATCATCATCATCTTCTTTCGGCTGTTCCCGTTAGGGGTCGCCACAGTGGATCATCTGTTTCCATTTCTTCCTGTCCTCTGCATCTTGCTCTGTCACACCAACCACTTTCATGTCCTCTCTCACCACATCCATAAACCTTATCTTAGGCCTTCCTCTTTTCCTGTTACCTGGAAGCTTCATCCTTAGCATATTTTTCCCAATATACTCAGCATCCCTCCTCAGCACATGTCCAAACCAACGTAATCTTGCCTCTCTGGCTTTGTCTCCAAACCTTCCAACCTGGGCTGACCCTCTAATATACTTATTCCTAATCCTGTCCACCCTCATCACACCCAGTGCAAATCTTAACATCTTTAACTCTGCCATATCCAGCTCTAACTCTTGCCTTTTTGTCAATGCCACTGTCTCCAACCCATATAACATAGCTGGTCTCACTACCCTCTTGTAGACCTTCCCTTTCACTCTTACTGGTACTCGTCTGTCACAAACCACTCCTGACACTCTTCTCCACCCCTCCATCCTACCTGTACTCTCTTCTTCACCTCTCTTTCACACTCACCATTACTCTGAAGTATTAATGCCAAGTATTTAAACTCGTCCACCTTCGCCACCTCTACTCCTTGCATCCTCACCATTCCACTATCCTCCCTCTCATTCACACACATATATTCTGTCTTAGTCCTGCTGACCTTCATTCCTCTTCTCTCTAGAGCATATCTCCATCTCTCCAGGGTCTCCTCCACCTGTTCCCTACTCTCACTACAGAGCACAATGTCATCTTCAAACATCATAGTCCATGGGGACTCCTGTCTGATTTCGTCTGTCAACCTGTCATCACCATTACAAATAAGAAAGGGCTCAGAGCTGATCCTTGATGTAATCCCACCTCCACCTTAAAAGCATCTGTCACTCCCACCGCAGACCTCACCGCAGTCACACTACCCTCGTACATATCCTGTACCACTCTTACATACTTCTCTGACACTCCCGACTTCCTCATACAATACCACAACTCCTCTCTAGGCACACTGTCATATGCTTTCTCTAAGTCTACAAAAACACAATGCAACTCCTTCTGACCTTCTCTGTACTTCTCCATCAACACTCTCAGAGCAAACATCGCATCTGTAGTGTTCTTTTCCGGCATGAAACCATACTGCTGATCACTAATCATCACGTCCCTTCTTAACCTAGCTTCCACTACTCTTTCCCATAACTTCATGCTGTGACTGATCAATTTAATCCCTCAGCTCTGCACATCACCCTTATTCTTAAAAATCGTTACCAAATTCCTCAGGCATCCTCTCACTTTCCAAAATTTCATTAAACAATCTGGTTAAAAACTCCACTGCCATTTCAACTAAACACATCAGTAAGTAAAAAAAAAAAAATATTTGAAAACTTTAGTGCATGGCAATTTACGTAGTTGGCAATTATACCCACAACAGCTGCTCTCTATTTATTATGTACTGTTCTTACAGAAACGCTTGCTGGTGGAACACCCACTAAATGGACTTGGGTGTATATTTGCTTTTGTAAGAAGTCATTTTTGGACTTAGGAATGGGGGAACAGTCTCATTCTTTATGCTTGCCTTCTGCAATTTTTTTTTTTGAAGCCACGAGCCATTATGTAATGACAGACATCTTTGTTGCTGATTTCTGCATCATACCGAAAAAGCAACTCAACAGGAGTCTGGTTATTTTTAGGCAACTTTCTAAGTTTTGTAAGAGCTCTATTTAAAATCTGTCCCTATTTTTGCTCTTTTCTTCCCCCATTATTTTACTCTTTGTCTAGATTATTTGCTCTAAGAAGCTGAGGGATATGGCACTGAGTTCTGCTTTTCAACTGCTCCATATAGTAAAACTTTACTTATTAGAACGATTGTTCATTGTGGTTCGTTTGCATAGTAACCACAATCAATGAACCACATAAATAGCAAAGTTTTACTATCACCAGCATTTGATAAGCAAATCAGAAGTTGGAGCTGTAGAGGAAGGTTGGTGTTAGAATTGTTCACTCGGGCTGAAAAGGTATGAAATGCTATGTTTATATATGTCATTGTTTTTTTAGTCATACATGAAGTTTTAATATAAATCTAGTGGTAAGGTGTGCAAGTGTTTCTGCTTGGACCTAAACATCACCGGAGGGCGGGCCCTGTTTGTCTCGTTTTTAAGGGTTGTATTGCTAGACTCAGCATCATCTTCTTTCAGCTGTTCCCGTTAGGGGTCACCACAGCGGATCATCTGTTTCCATTTCTTCCTGTCCTCTGCATCATGCTCTTTTACACCAACCGCCTGCATGTCCTCTCTCACCACATCCATAAACCTTATCTTAGGCCTTCCTCTTTTCCTCTTACCTGGCAGCTCCATCCTTAGCATCCTTTTCCCAATATACCCAGCATCCCTCCTCAGCACATGTCCAAACCAACGCAATCTCGCCTCTCTTGCTTTGTCTCCAAACTGTCCAACCTGAGCTGACCCTCTAATATATCGATTCCTAATCCTGTCCATCCTAGTCACACCCAGTGCAAATCTTAACATCTTTAACTCTGCCACATCCAGCTCTGACTACTGCCTTTTCGTCAATGCTACCATCTCCAACCCATATAACATAGCTGGTCTCACTACCCTCTTGTAGACCTTCCCTTTCACTCTTACTGGTACCCATCTGTCACAAATCACTCCTGACACTCTTCTCCACCCATTCCACCCTGCCTGTACTCTCTTCTTCACCTCTCTTCCACACTCGCCATTACTCTGAACTGTTGATCCCAAGTACTTAAACTCATCCACCTTTACCAACTCTACTCCCTGCATCCTCACCATTCTTCTACCCTCCCTCTCATTTACACATTCTGTTTTAGCCCTGCTGACCTTCATTCCTGTCCTCTCTAAAGCATATCTCCACCTCTCCAGGGTCTCCTCAACCTGGTCCCTACTCTCACTACATATCACAATGTCATCTGCAAACATCATAGTCCACAGGGCCTCCTGCCTAATCTCATCTGTTAACCTGTCCATCACCACTGCAAATAAGAAAGGGCTCAGAGCTGATCCTTGATGTAATCCCACCTCCACCTTAAACGTATCTGTCACTCCCACCGCAGTCCTCACCAATGTTACACTACCCTTGTACATATCCTGTACCACTCTTACATACTTCTCTGCCACTCCCGACTTCCTCATACAATACCACAACTCCTCTCTAGGCACCCTGTCATATGCTTTCTCTAAGTCCACAAAGACACAATGCAACTCCTTCTGACATTCTCTGTATTTCTCCAACAACACTCTCAGAGCAAATATTGCATCTGTAGTGCTCTTTCCTGACATGAAACCATACTGCTGATCACTAATCATCACCTCCCTTCTTAACCTAGCTTCCACTACTCCTTCCCATAACTTCAAGCTGTGACTGATGAATTTTATCCCTCTGTAGTTACTGCAGCTCTGTACATCACCCTTATTCTTAAAGATAGGTACCAAAACACTTTTTCTCCACTCCTCAGACATCCTCTGACTTTCCAAAATTTCATTAAACAATCTGGTTAAAAATTCCACTGCCATTTCTCCTAAACACCTCCATGCTTCCACTGGTATGTTATCTGGGCCAACAGCCTTTCCATTCTTCATCCTCTTCATAGCTGTTCTTACTTCCTCCTTGCTAATCTGCTTCACTTCCTGATTCACTATCCCTACATCATCCAACCTTCTCTCTCTCTCATTCTCTTCATTCATCAGCCCTTCAAAGTACTCTTTCCATCTACTCAACACACTCTCCTCACTTGTGAGCACGTTTCCCTCACTGTCCTTTATCACCCTTACCTGCTGCACATCTTTCCCAGCTCTGTCCCTCTGTCTAGCCAATCGGTACAGGTCCTTTTCTTCCTCTTTAGTGTCCTATCTCTCATACAACTCTCTATATGCCTTATCCTTACCCTTCGCCACCTCTCTCTTTGCCATGCGCCTCATCTCCTTATACTCATGTCTACTTTCTTCATCTCTTTGACAATCCCACTTCTTCTTCGCCAGCCTCTTCCTCTGTATACTCTCCTATACTTCCACATTCCACCACCATGTCTCCTTGTCCTCCTTCCTATATCCAGATGTCACACCAAGCACCTTCCTAGCAGTCTCCCTTACTAGCTCTGCTGTAGTTACCCAGCTATTTGGTAACTCTTCATTGCCTCCCAGTGCCTGTCTTAACTCTTCCCTGAACTCCACCTCACAATCACCCTTTTTTAACTTCCACCATTTAATCCTTGGCACTGCTTTCACACTCCTCCTCCGCTTCTTGATCACCAACATCATCCTACAGACCACCATTCTATGCTGCTTAGCAACACTTTCCCCAGTCACCACTTTACAGTCTCCAATCTCCTTCAGACTAGCCCTCCTACATAGGATATAATCCACCTGTGTGCATCTTCCTCCACTCTTGTAAGTCACCCTATGCTCCTCCCTCTTCTTAAAATACATATTCACCACAGCCATGTCCATCCTTTTCGCAAAATCCACAATCATCTGACCTTCTGCATTCCTCTCCTTAACACCATACCTACCCATCACTTCCTCATCCCCTCTGTTCACTTCACCAACATGCCCATTGAAGTCCGCTCCAATCACTAGTCTCTCACCCTTGGGTACACTCACCACCAGTTCATCCAGGTTGTATTGCTAGACTGAGGCTTTGGAATTGTTCTCTTGTTTGTGTGCGTGCTGGGATGTGATGGTCATACATTACAACAGAAGCTCGCAAACGTCAGGCAACCTTAGACTACACGTACGCGCATTCCTGCACATTTGTGTGTTTAATCTCGTTACCTATATGCTCTTGACTTTTGATTATCATTAAAATCAGCATTATTTGTCAAGTTTATTTTTAAGATCTCTTTCCTTTCCTAGGCAGTGGAGGAGCTGTTTCTCAATATTATGATTTAATTGTGGACTTCTTGTGGGACTATAGTGCTGTAAAGATGAAGGTAGTTCAGAAAAAAGTGGATTTTCCTGGATTTTTACTGAGCTATGTGGTATTTGAAATTGTTTCTCAAATGCCTACACATCCACATGGGGTATTTCTGTAAATGATTTGTTTAGTTTGTTCTGTGTCCTCTGTAACTTTACACTTAAATTTGTGAGTAGCATCCGAAATAGAATCATCCTGGGGAGAAACCATATTTGCTCTGGCTTAAGTTTAACTAAGATGTTAATATTCATGTCTGCACCTGCTGCTGTGTTCTCCAGAGAATGTCATTTTGCATGTAGCCAATTTCTTTGAGTGCACTCATTTAGTTAGATCTCTAATATCTAATGGAGCATAGCTCCAGCATTTGTTTTGAAAGTAGTCCATACTGCTATGTCTTGAAATGCCCCATTTCAGGTAGCAGTATTTTTTTTTCATGTAAAACAATAGCAACCTTGTTTCAGTTCCAGTTCATTACTTCCCATAATGTGATTTTGTCTTGTAAAATAATTACCCCTTTTTCTATAGCACTGCATTTTTTTCATCATTTAAATAGTCCTATATAAAACTATTACGTTCTTTTTGTAATGGTGCTGAATGAATTTGACAGATGTGTTTTGTGTATTCACTATTTCTATTTTACCATGATATTTCAAATGTGCAACCTCAGGTCCAGCAGAGTGGCTTTCACCCAACTTATAAGTAAGAGTATGGCATCCAGGTCCAAGGAAGTTATAGTACCAATCTACTCATCTTCTATCAGACACATCTTTGAGTACAGTGATCCCTTTACCATGTACCTGACTGGGCATATGCAACAGCTGGAATGCCCACATATGTTCTTCACAGGAAAATCCAGGGTATTAACACACTGTCCTATACAGATTGACCTTAGAGCCCTGTCTCTGTACTCTGTCTTCTCCAGTTTGTCTAGAGGTAATATATGCTTGGCTTATAAAACATTCTTAAATCCAGCCTTGATGGAGCTTTTGCACATCCAGAAAATGAGTAGCACCAGAAACACTAAATCCAGGGATCTGAACTTTGGTTGCAACATAAATAGTACATGCTGGCCAGGCAAATACATGACTTAAAGGATCCCCATACTCTGGAATAGACTCCTCATTCATGTGAAGCAAAGTCCATCCCTAACCCTATTCAAAGGTAATTTTGACCATTGTATGGGAAATTGCAATTTCATGCCTGGGCTAGCTCCCATGTATCTTATAGATGGAGGCTGACATATATTCCCTAACTTAACATTGGATGGGTAACCATAAATTCCTGCCTGGGCTGGCTACTATGTCTTTTACAGACATAGGCCAACAGTAGACATTCCCTAACTAATACACCCCCACACATAGCTTTTAAGCAAACTCCAAACACTCACATCCCTCCTAACAAACATACCCCCCCACTAAGACGCGCATGTTACAAGGGGGATGCAGTTGGGTTGGGTTGCATGGCTAGGCTTATAAAGGCCATGGTGTTCATTAGCCTGGTATACTTAAGAATTTCCCAGTGATCTCAAGGCTACTGAAAGACTCCAGAACTGAAAGTTGTACCAAAGAGATAAAATCCATAATGAAACTATGTGATTAAGTTTCTTCATTTAAATCTACAAGCAAAGTAACTTTGATTTCCTCATATGATGATCTTCTGGATTCCACAGACTTTAGGTAACTGCAAATGTTAACACTTCCCTGTGTCACCTGTTACTTTTTTCAGTTTTAATACTATTTTGAGCTACCCTACCCACACATAGATGCTGACTGAAGGACTGTACTGCAATATTTTAACTGCAGCATGCATTCTTTCACTGTCTTTTTTACTTTGTAGTCATTTTGTACCATGTGTATCTGAAAAAAAAAGATTGCTTGGGTGACTGGTGCATGTACATACCAGTAAATTGGGAGACTCGTTTAGAGTTTTGTGAACTTTTTTGGCAGTTGAGATTAGATGCCACTAGCTCTCCTGGGTTAAATGATAGTATCAACATAGGATGTGTTTTGAAGCTCAGGAAAGCAAAGCTTTGAATGAGCATTATGGTGTTTACATATTTATTACATCATATTATTATCTGATTTTATAGTATTGATTTTAATGTATGTTTGTTATAGCACTTGAAATTGCTGATGTATTAATGTTTGCCTTTGCATAGATTGCATTTTGATAGTTTTATGGTTTAAATTTAAACACTTGAATTTTATTTAATTGAATTTAATTTATTAGTCAGGTGATTAATTAACTCGTTATATAAATGAGAAATGACACTATGGTTTGTACTCATTCCTTGAAAAAGCCTGGCAGGAGCTGGGTGAAAGCGCTTGGATTTATTGGTGTATCGTGGTTCATTAAAGGTTGTGTTTCTAACTTGAGCTTCGGGTCCTGTGCCTTTGGATACAATTTGGATTTGCTGTGTGAGCTGATGTTCATCGTGCATACAGCTGCAGTCATAACAGATGGGTTCTCCTGCCGTCAGGCGGGTCCTCGGTCGGCCGAATTCCAAAGTCTAGGTCCGGCGTCGGTTGTCGTCGCTTCTTCCCTGACGTCAGTGCAACAGGGGTATAAAAGAACCAGCCGACACCATTTTCTTCAGTCTTTCTTGCCGCGCGGTGCCCGAAGCAGAAGCAGTTCGCAAGTGCCGGTCGGCCAGCTCCTGAGATTACGAAAAATTTGGAAAACCGAAGTCTTCTTAAAAGCTAAGTACCCCGTTGGGGAAACTTTTCTTGCCTCAGACCGATGTCAGACAAAGTTAATAATTGTATTTCTTGTGGGAAGCAAATACCGCATAAGGATTTCCATTCCCTCTGTATACCTTGTTTAGGCCCAGACCACGACGTCTCGGTCTGTCACTGTTGTGCTACATTCAACAAACGCACTATTAAGCGTCGGGCGGAGTTCGCCCAGCATTTTTTTGGGAAAGCATTTAACTATACCATGTCGTCGGATACTCCGACACCGGTTTTGTCTAAAAAACGCAAAGACAAGGACCGACACTTGAGGTCCGCGGCCTCTACCGACACCACGCCAAAGCTGACTACACGTGGTCCGGTTCTCAGTGAGGCGCCTACGCAGCCCCTGATTACCGACGACACATCTTTGGCGGTGTCTCCTGTACCCGAGGTCGCAGGCTCCTCGGCCCACACCCCGACTACAGATACCGAAGCCACTCTTGGCGTTGAAACACAGAATGTGGACAGGTCCACCTCCACTCAAGGTGTCTTCAGACCTTCCTCTTCTTTCTCCATCAAGGCTTTCACCAAGTCTAAAGCAATCATGCACCCTAAGAGACCAGTTACACAGGGCCCATCTCCAGGCCCCATGCCTAAGAAACAGATGCTTAAAATGGCTGAGGATTTAATTACTCTAATCAGAGGTTCTCAGCCACCTCCGGACAAAAGGCCCAGAGTGGAGGAAGATTCCCCCTCCTCTGATCAGGGCTCCATTATTTCAGAACACTCTGATGATCAGGAACAGTCTTACTCCCCTTTTGAAGACTCTGATGCAGAGGAGTCTATTCCTTCTGTATCCCCCCCCTGAGGATTTCTCATTTGGGGAAACTTTGCATACCTTAAGGGAACACTTCCACTGGGAAGGCCAGGATTATTCAGATTCCAAGAAAAGGCTCAGGGAATTTCTTTTGTTACCCCAGCACAGGCCTCTGGCTATACCTCCTGTCTTGGACATCCTAGATGATATTTACTCGGAGGCCTGCCTTAACCCGGACTCTCTACCTCCAGCTCCAGTTAAGCCTGACAGGTACTACAGGGTTCCTGACTCACACCAATTTCTTTACAAAAGCCATGCTGCTGACCTAGAAACCATCTCACAGGTACCCAAGGGAGTTAAGGCTTCCATTGCCAAAAATCCATTGCCTTCCGAGAGAGATTCCAGATCCTTAGAAAGGTGGGGAAAAAGGTATATACCTCGGCTACCTTAACCATGAGGGCCTTAAACTGTCAGTTTCATATGCTAAAATACCAACAGTTTCTGTTATCTCAATTGAAAAGTAAAATGTCACAACATGAACAACCAGACTTGAAGGAGTTGCAGGATTTGATGCATAGTGCAGAACAAGTGGGTAAACATACCTTACAATGTGGTTTTGATGCTCTAGAGGCCTCATGTAGAGCTGCTGTTACAGGCTCAGTCATGCACAGGCATGCTTGGCTCAAGGAACAAACCTTGCCTGATCATGTCAAAGCTAAATTACTAGACGTCCCTCTTCAAAAGGATGTACTATTTGGGGCAAATGCTGAGGAAGTATTACGGAAAATGGAGGAAAAAGCTAAATCAATGCAAACTGTGAAAGAATTTCTGCAGGTTCAACCCCCACGTTTTAGTAGAAATTGGCCTTCCAAAAACTGGTCCTTTCCTGCCACGGACAGACCCCAAAGAGGCAGATACAGGCGCCCGAGGGGCAGAGGACAATCACAAGGATCATACAGAGGCAGACAATGGCAAGCTCCTACACAAAGAGGTGGTGAGGACAACTCACAATCTTTCAGAAAGCAAACCCAATGACTTCCCCTTTGCAGGCCAACCAGGGCTCAAATGGCAGCCCCTTAGGAGGAAAGCTGGCACTATTCTCAAAAAATTGGCATGTTGTCACAAAGGACAAATGGATCCTGGACATTATAAACAGAGGCTACAAATTCCATTTTCATACCCTTCCAAAAATGGGAGGCATGCCAAAACTGCCACACAATCAAAGGGCAGAGGCACAAAAGCAAATTTCAGATCTTATAAACATGAAAGCTATTCAAGAGGTACCTACACATGAACAAGGTCAAGGTTTTTATTCCAGGCTATTTCTGGTGCCAAGGAAGGGAAAAGATTGGAGACCTATTTTGGATCTTTCCATCCTAAACACATTCCTACTCATACCAAAATTCAAGATGCTCACTCTACAGCAACTTCTTCCCATGCTGGGCAAGGAGTCCTGGCTGGTAACATTGGACCTCAAGGAGGCATACCTGCATGTCCCAATCAGACAAAATTGCAGAAGATACCTCAGATTTCTTGCAGGTTCAACCCATTATCAATTCTCTGCATTGCCCTTTGGCTTATCTACTGTGTCCAGAGTATTCATGAAATGCCTGGCATCAGTAATTGCCTACTGCAGACTTCAAGGGATACAAATATACCCTTATTTGGATGACTGCCTGATCCAAGCGGACAGCAAGCACATTCTTCTGAAACATCTGGCTTATGTAATAATGTTATTAAACTCTCTGGGATACACAGTCAACAAAGAGAAATCAAGGCTAATACCCTCTCGGAATATAATTTTCCTGGGTGCCAGTTTGGACACCAACACCCAGATGGCCTACCTCACACCAGAGAAGCAGGGGCAACTAATTCAATATTTCAGAACACTGACAAATTGCACCAGGCTGACTGCAAGGAAAATCCTGCAGGCTCTGGGATTCATGGCATCTTGCATCTTGCTAATCCCATGTGCAAAGCTGCATATGAGAAAACTACAATGGTACCTAAAAAACATATGGTCTCAACACAGCCACAGTTTGGAAACAATAATACCACTACTTCCATGTCTGCAAAAGGAATTTCTGTGGTGGGCTCAAGCATGTCAAACAAACGCAGGTCTTCCATTCAGCAAGCCTCAAGCAAATCAAGTCATCACAACAGACGCCTCGGACTACGCCTGGGGGGCGCACATGACAGACCAGTGCATTCAGGGCAAATGGTCCCAAAAAAAAAGCACCTTCACATCAATCAAAAAGAAATGCTAGCAGTAATAAATGCTATTATAGCTTTCAAGGACCTTCTACAACCAGGTCAACTATTGATAAGAACGGACAACACCACAGTTATGTGGTACATAAACGAGCAGGGAGGAACACATTCCTATCCCCTATGCAGACTGGCCATATCACTTTGGAACATGGCCATGGACTTACAAATGGAACTACAAGCACAGTACTTTCCAGGCAAGGAAAACACGCTGGCAGACAACCTAAGCAGGAATATGACAGATCCACACGAATGGATGTTGCATCCAAAAGTTTTTACAGAAATAACCCAAGAATGGGGAAGGCCAAACATAGATCTTTTTGCCTCCCACAAAAATCATCAATTGACAAAATTCTGCTCGAGGACCTTCCATCCAAAGGCCTGGAGAGTGGACGCTCTCTTTCTGTTGGACATCAATGACAGTTTATGCCTTCCCGCCTCTTCCTCTGCTGCCCAAAGTCCTATTGAAGACCAGAGCAGACAGACCAAAGATGATCCTCATTGCTCCGGACTGGCCAAGGCAACACTGGTACCCACTCCTGAGGAGCCTGACGCATTCCCCTCCATGGACCCTGCCTCTAGTGCCTCTTCTTCTGACTCAGCACAGCTTCAAAACTCTTCACAGTCAGCTAAAAACACTCAATCTAGCCGCATGGAAGATTCCTTAGCATCACAGCAGGCCCTACTCTCCAAGGAGGTGCAGGATGTCATTTTGGAGGCCAGAAGGCCATCAGCTAGAAAAGCTTACTCCGCAAAATGGAAACGTTTTTATGTCTGGAATGAGAAAAAGGGCCAGAACCCTGGAAAACTGAGTTTACCTCAAATACTACAATATTTGGCTGAACTGCTAAGCAGTGGACTTTCGTTCTCCTCCATCAAAATCCATGCCTCAGCCATTTCTGCAGAATACAACACTGATCCTCCTTTATTCTCTCACCCTCTTTTAAGACAGTTCCTCAGAGGGGCTAAGAATTTAAGACCTCCAAGGAAACCACCAATACCTGCTTGGGATCTAAATTTCATTCTGGAAAAACTGACTTTGCCTCCTTTTGAGACAGCTGCCTCATCAGATTTGCAATATTTGTCCTGGAAAACAGCTTTCCTTCTGGCTATCACTTCAGCTCGTAGAGTTTCAGAACTACAGGCTCTCATGGCTGTCCAGCCTTTTATCATCTTCCATCAGGACAGAGTTTCCTTACGAACCAACCCGTCCTTTATGCCTAAAGTGGTATCCAGGGTAGCTTTAAATCAGGCCATACATTTACCTACTTTTTATCCCAATCCTCAAAACAAAGGGGAGAGATTACTACATTCCTTGGACATCCACAGGCAACTGCGTTATTATTTGGACAGAACAAAACCTTTCAGAAAATCAGAACAGCTCTTTGTGGCCTATGCGGTAGGAGCTCAAGGAAAGCCAATTTCCAAGCAGACAATCTCAAAATGGATAGCCCACTGCATACGCTTTTGCTATTCCTTTCATGGCAAAACTGTTCCTACAGGCATTAGAACTCATTCCACCAGGGCCACAGCCACCTCTGCAGCCTTCCTCAGAGGAGTTCCTACCAAGGATATTTTGGAAGCAGCCACTTGGAGTTCTGTGCATACCTTCTCCAAACACTACAACCTACCATTATACTCAAAATCTAGAGCAGGCTTTGCCACTGCAGTCTTGCAGGGCATTTTGGCTCCTCCTAGTTCCACCTAGTGCCTACCACCCCTTTCTTAGCTTTGGGATTCTACCCATCTGTTATGACTGCAGCTGTATGCACGATGAACATAGTACAGTTTTGTACCTACCATAAGTGTAGATGTTCGAGTGCTAATACAGCTGCAGTCCAGGTTTCCCTCCCTCCTTCCCCTCTAGGGGTATTCTTTTATGGTGTATTTGCTTGCAACTACTGTTTTTTGATTGTATTGCATTGCATTACTTCATAATTTTATGTATTGCCTTCCTTCTGGGGGCACCTGACATCTGGGGCAAGAAAAACTGAAGAAAATGGCGTCGGCTGGTTCTGTTATACCCCTGTCGCACTGACGTCAGGAAAGAAGTGACGACAACCGACGCCGGACCTAGACTTTGGAATTCGGCCGACCGAGGACCCGCCTGACAGCAGGAGAACCCATCTGTTATGACTGCAGCTGTATTAGCACTCGAACATCTACATTTATGGTAGGTACAAAACTGTACTTTTTGTGTTTTGTTTAAATTATTTCTATACCAGTAAATGTTACTGAAGGGTCATCTTATGTAATATTTAATTCTGGCACTTGTGCGTAAATCATTTTATTGAACAGGTTGCTTGGGGGAATGCTTCATTGTGTGGTTGCACAAACTAGCAGATGTCATTGAAGGGTTATGAGTAGCGATCTGATCATAATTCATGGGTGAGGTACATGCTGAAAGGAGCATTGTACTCAATAATGGACCTTGTAAGGGAAGAATGCTGTGATTTTATATAACTTTGTATGGCAATGTGAAGTGTCTGTAACTGTATTCTGGTTTTTGTCTTATTTTTGGAATTGTATTGGTTGAGACAGAGGTTCAAGTTTGAATGTGCTGCAAACCCTAGATCAGTTTTACATACTGTTGTTGTGGAAACATTTCATTTTGGGTGCATGTATACCTGGACATAATTATGAGGATGTTGCTTGGGGAGATAATTCATTGTGTATCAGGGAAGTGCTTGTGCATACATGGTCTCACTGCTGAAGTGACTGCTGGGCCAATTTGTGTAATTTTGGTGCCTGTGCATACAGAATGCAAACAACTGGAGGGGTTACTGTGGACATCTAGAAAGTCAATCTGCAAATTACATTGGGTTACATCACTTCTGCTTGTATTATTCTGTTTGTGATTATACTGCCTGAGTGTGATAAAGGTTATCACTAGGTGACTACTGACAGCATGGAGCTACCATATTTTTTGTGCATTTATCTTGGCTTTGTCAGTCATGTGTGGAATTTAGGTGGGAGAAAGGACTCAGTAATATCTAAGTGTTATACTATTTGACTGAATGACTCAAGTCTTCTCCTTACTGATATTACTGATTCTGTGTTGCATAACAGCTGCAGAAGGTAATATAATGAATGCCTACTCAACAGGTTATGTGCAGCAATTATCACCTGTGTCTCAGCATGCATACCTTTGCAGTAAGAAAGGAGGAAGGTCTTTATCAAATTAGCAATACGTGCAGTTAGTCATTATCACTTTTCTGGGAAAAGTCTCCGCTGCTGTCACTGTTATTGACATAAGTAGAAGTCGTTATCACTTTGATGAATGCACAAGCCAGGTTGTGCTTTTTCTCTGCTTGGAGTCATTGCAAGCAACCCCCCCTCATTCTTCATTAACTGCCAACCCTCCTAAACCCCTGATTTGTTTCTTGCTGTATATATACATATATTATCTGTTAACAATATGCACATACTGCATTGAGGAAAACCGATGGGTCTTATTGTAAACAAATTGATGGTCAGATGCGATAACTGGAATTATTACTTTTGTGACTAATTCTTACATAGATGAACCAGATAAGTTTGACAACTCTGCTTCTATTACTGTACTTCTGCTTATACTCAGTAGCTGGGCATGTTTCCATGATCTGTCAGTCATGGTGGAAATTAGGTGGTAGAAGGAAGGGCTCAGTAACATCCAAGTGTTATATTATTTTGACTTGAATTATAATGATAAAGTATTTCTACTGAATGCCTCTGCACACCACACTAACGTATTAGAACATGCTAATGCAAAACCTGTGTGTGTGTGTGTGTGTGTGTGTGTGTGTGTGTGTGTGTGTGTGTGTGTGTGTGTGTGTAGTAGGTATGTACCTCTGCAGCGTCATCACCACTTATGTACCTAATACAAAGAATACTGCCCCTGTGGCTAGGATGGAAGATTTGGCTGGGCTAACCAGGTAATGCATATGATATACATATATATGTAGTCTTCCAATACATCTGTCAAACATCAGTAGTAATCTGTTTGTATTTTCTTTCCTGTGCAGGTTTGTCCACCTTCTGACACTGACATGGCTTCATGACCAGGAGAATGAGAAGTGAGATTGTGGGTATGTGGCCATTCTTACATTCACTGGGCTACCAGCCATGCCTTTGAAACTGAAAACCAGTACAACTTGAACTTCCCCACATTCACTGTGAAGGTATACTGGATTGCAAGAAGAGGTATGCATTGGAGTGGAGTACTGCAGTTGTTGGAAGAAAAGTGTTCCATATACCCTGAGCCCGACATTCTTGTGCTGCACATTGGAGTGAATGAAGTCTTCAGTCAACCACTCGGAAGGCTACGGTTTCAAATCACAGCAATTTTTGAACACCTGCAGTCGTGGTGGCCATGTTCCATAAACTAAGTACCAATAAGTCAATAAAAATGCACTTTCCTGATCCAAGATACCAAAAGAAACCGCCACGGTGTCCCAATAAAAACCAGGTTTATTGATGCAATGGAATAAGTGCTTTCATCTGTCTATAACCAAAGACTTCCTCAGATTCCTGATTTGGAATCTGAGGAAGTCTTTGGTTATAGACAGACAAAAGCGCTTATTCCATTGCATCAATAAACCTGTTTTTATTGGGACACCATGGTGATTTCTTTTGGTATTTTGGATCAGGAAAGTGCGTTTTTGTGGTGGCCATGTTGTCATTTTGTGTGGTCTGATATAATTCCTTGACAGATATGGAAAACAGAAAACAGTCAATGGGCAGCTCACAAGGCCAGACGTTTACGGAATGGGTTCATGCATGGCTTGAAGCACAGGGTCGGTGGATCTACAATCTGCCATGACAGCATCACCGCGGAAGATGTTCACCTGTTCAGAAGAGATGGCATTCACCTAACTGAGGAGGGCATTGCATTGTTCTTGACTGACCTCCACAATGGCGTGAGGAGAGCTATGCAGGATTGGTAACATGCAACTTGTGAGAAGAATGGAAAACACCCATGACCACGTAGGACCACTATGGTAAGTAAAACTCTATTATGAAATGTGTTCTGTAAAATATATTTTTCTGAGTTTGACAAATAACTGTGGTAAGGAGCTGGCGAGGAGCTGGTGAAGATGCTGAGAAAGAAAAATAAGTTATGTACCTACCATAACGTTCCATGTTAGTTGTCCTTCATCTTGCCTTCCTTCTTGCTGGATGGGTTCGGAGCCGATCCTCTGCTCTGACTCGGACACTTACTATGGCTCGAGAGCTCTTTACTGGATCTAGGCTATCCCTTATCCCAGAATGCCCAGCATCAGCAACCCAGATCTCATTTGAGATAGCTCACTCTAGACATAATTATAGAAGATAGTCCATTAATAAACTTGGATATACAGTTAATTGTCATGGTTTGGTTGGGAAGCAGCTAATGACAAAAATTAGCCAGTGAAACCATTGAGAAACTCCTCTCAATCCTCGAGGAAGGGGGAAGGAGGGAGGGACGCAAGAAGGAAGGTGAGATGAGGGACAACTAACATGGAACGTTATGGTAGGTACATAACTTCTTTATGTTAAGTTGTCCAATCTCACCTTCATTCTTGCTGGATGGAACAGCATCCCTAGCACCTCAGTCCTGGGTGGCTCATTGAAACAGACTCTTCAGAACCGTGGAACCAAAGGAAGCCCTGTCCCGGGTGACCACATCTACTTTGTAATGAGAAATGAATGTATGAGGATCTGCCCAAGTAGCTGCTGCACAAATTGAATCTATGGGCAATCTAGACTGAAACGCTACCAAAGTAGCTACTGACCTGGTTGAATGACCTTTGGGTTTTGTTGGAAGATCTTTTTGTCACAAATGGTAGGTATGGGCTATGGTGTCTGATAACCATTTTGACAATGTTACTTTAGAAACTGGAAGGCCTTGTTTGTTGTTAGCAAATGAAAGGAACAACTTATCTGATTTTCTCATCTTTAGTTCTATGGAGATAGAAACGCAGTTGTCTATGCACATTCAATTGGTGTAATCTGTATTCTGCCTTGCTGGAATGATTAGGGAAAAAGACAGGAAGTTCAATGGATTGATTCAAATTGTGGTCTGAACAATCATTAGGTAGAAAAGATGGGTTGGTTCTCAGAGAAACTCTGTCTTTGTGAAAAACTAGGTATGGAGGGTGAACACATAGTGCATGTAGTTCTGAAACACATCTGGCAGAAGTAAGAAAAGAGTTTTCCAAGAGAGAAATTTCAAGGAACTTGATGCTGCTGGTTTAAAGGGTGGCAGTATCAAGGAGGCGAGAACCAAATTGAGATCCCAAGGTGGAAGGGGCTCTTTCACTGGGGGTCTAAGTAGAGATGTACCTCTCATAAAGGCCTTACAGAGTTTGCAAGACATTATACTGAAGTTAGAGACTCCGACATGAAAATTTGAAATGGCAGCTACTTGTACTCTGATGGTAGCAGCCACTGCACCAGAATGAAACAGTTCTGCTAAGAAATCCAAAATCTCGTGTACAGGAGCTGTAAAAGGATCTAAATTCCTGGATTCTGCCCAGTAAGAGAATATTTTCCATTTGCTAGCATAGACTTTCCTTGTATTTGTCTTATGGGAAGAAACAATAATATCACGCACTGCTGGGGAAATATTGGGGAGCCTGGCTAGGATTGGAAGTGGAGTAACCAAGCTGTGAGCTTGAGAGATTGGCGGGATTGGTGTAGCCCACCTGACTGATGAATCAAGAGGTCCTGTACTGGGTCCAGAATCCAAGGCTGGGCTAGAAGGTGGGGGTGAAGGAATGGAAACCAAATCTGTTGAGGCCAATAGGGGGCAATGAGGATCATTTTGCAACCCAATGATTTTGCTTTCTGAATGACTTTTTTAATTAGGGGAAATGCATAAAGGAGTCCCTGAGGCCAGTCGTGGACTAGAGTGTCCCTGGGTATCTGACCTGGAGGAGGAACAAGGGAGAAGTAGCTGCTGCATTTGTTGTTGAGGGGAGAGACAAAGTGATTGCAGCAAGGCTGGCCCCATTTGCGGAAAATAAGATCCACAATTTCCTGTTTCAGAGACCACTCGTGAGGCATGAGGATAGCCCTGCTGAGCCTGTCCACTATTACGTTGGATGTCCCAGGGATATGCGTTGCTGTCAGAAAATGTTGGGAGGAAATCGCCCATTGCCACAGTCTGAGGGCCTCTCAGTACAAGGGGTAAGAATTGGTTCCGCCCTGTTTGTTGATGTACCAAACCACTGACATATTGTCTGTCTGTATTGCAATAGTTCCGGCAGGGAGAGAGCCTTGAAGAGCTTGCAATGCTAGGAGAACTGCTCTCATCTCCAGGATGTTGATGTGCAAGTGGTACTCATGAGATTGCCAAAGTGCCTTGGACTGTCTTCCCTAGATAATGACCCTAAACCCTATCAGGGAAGTGTCCGTGGTCACTGTGGCGACCGGATGGGGTTCCATGAATGGTCTGACCTGAGTAACTAGTGGGGAGACCATCCACCAGGAAAGGTGTCTTTTGCAAGATTCCATAATTAGCATCATGTGAGACATGGGTAATTCCTGGAAGGACCATTGTGTGAAAAGAAGCCACTGAAGGATTCTCATGTGAAAGTGTGCTAAGGGAACTAGAAGAATGGCTGCTGCCATGGACCCTAGAACCTGAAGAACATATTTAACTTGAATTCTTTTGCTCCTCAGGAGAAGTGACACCTGTTTTCGAATAATGGAAACTCTTTCCTGAGGCAATTTTACAATCATTTTTCTTATGTTTAGCTCTGCTCCTATGTATGTAATAGATTGACAGGGCAACAAGGCAGATTTTTCGAAGTTTATTGTGATGCCTAGTTGAGCACAGGATGTGATGGTGTAATCTCATGCCTCTATAAGTTGTTGCGTGGTGGTAGCAGTGAGGAGCCAGTCGTCCAGATAAGGAAACACCTGGAATCCTAGACATCTCAGGTGAGCCGGGACTACTACCATGCATTTGGTTAACACCCTGGGGGCTGTGGTGAGACCAAAGGGCAGAGCTGTGAATTGGTAATGACTGGGCCCTAGCCGGAAGCGTAGAAATCTCCTGGACCGTCTGTCCATTTTTATATGATAGTACACGTCCTGAAGATCTGTGGAGCACATCCAATTGTCCTGACCCAGAAAGGGAGAATGGACTGCAGTGTTACTATCCAGAACTTTTCTTTTTCTACAGATTTGTTTAACCTGATGAGATCCAGAATTGGTCTCCAGTCCCCTGTCTTTTTGGGCACTAAAAAGAATCTTGAGTAAGATCCAGATCCTACTTGGGTCTGTGGGGACTTCCTGGATGGCTCTTTTTTCTAGCAGTCTTGAAACTTCTGTGACTGCCTGATCCCTTAGATTGGGTGGAACATCTGGGATGGATTTTGTTTAAACAAAAGGGGGTTGATGAAAGGGAATCTTGTAACCTTTGGATATAATGGCTAGTACCCAGGTTCTGCAAACTGACACAGACGCAGCCAGGAATGTCTCCTAAGAGCCACTTCTGTTCCTGCATCTCTACTTGCTCTATCAGCTGCGTATGAAATAAGCCTCATGGAGGAGTTGACTGTTGAATTAAGAGTCGCCGGCAGGGTAGCTACCT
The DNA here is from genome assembly GCF_019279795.1 of Protopterus annectens. NCBI lineage: Eukaryota > Metazoa > Chordata > Ceratodontiformes > Protopteridae > Protopterus > Protopterus annectens. Next base: position 188,177,642 of record NC_056737.1, on the reverse strand, counting down.
TGGCTGAAGCTCCCTCAGCTGTGGGATCTTGTAGGGTATCTCCAAGCTCTTTTAAGAGATCCCTCTGAAGCCTAGTAAAATGGGAAAGATAGTTCAGGGACCTAAGGGAGAAGGTCGCTGATGAAAACATCCGCTCCCCATATCTGTCCATCGTACAAGAGTCTTTATTCTGTGGAGGTTTCAGCTAACTCTCTCTTTGTGGCTGCTGCTACCACCATGGCATTAACTGGGACACCTTTAGTTAAGAATTGTTTGTCTTGGGGAGCTGTGATGAATTTATTGGGTCTCCTTGGGACAGGTTCCATGGAATCTGGAGCTGACCAAGCCTTTCAAGACACTACAGACATGAGTGGATCAAAAGGCGGAGACACCCAGGAGGTGCAAGGTCGGGAACCAAATGCGTCCAGGTATACAGAGTCATCCTCGGAGGGGGCTAGGGAAGTTCAGCTATGCCTCTGTCTGAGAATTTCAAGGATGTCCGAAAAGGAGACCTCTTCAGAGGGGGACCTTGGGGACCCTTTCGATTCATTCAGGTCTGTATTTGAGGTGACAGACTCAGGGGAGTCTTGGTGCTTCCTATTGCATGTTTTCTTCTGGAGAGCCTGCTCAGAATGCTCTGGGGAGGTTTCAGAAGAAGAGGGTTCACCCAATGGGGTGTCCTGAGGCATAGGTTCCCTACGCTTTGGGGCTGGAGAAGGAGCAGAGGTTGTCACAAACACTGAGTGAGACGGAGCCGATGGAACCGATAGTGGAGCCGTCTGTGGGGACAGCACTCTCCGCATGACCTTGAAGGCATCACGGTCTTGACACAAGGAGGGATCCAACTCCGAAGAGACAGGAATACCACCCTGCGCCGAGGGCGACTGCTCTGAGGCCGATCAGGGAGTCGAGCTCAACTGAGCCGACACTCCGAGAGGGAGAGTGGGGTCAGACAAGGGTCCGATGCCACTTCACCTCAAAGCCGACGAGAGAGGTTCAGCTCCCAGATACCTCGATGGGAGGAAGACTCGAAGTAATTGGAGCCAACATCGTAGCTGAAGAAGATGTCATCAGAGCTGAAGGAACCACTATTGGAGGAGGAGGAATGAAAATCGAAGCAGATGGAGCCAAAGCCTGTTGAGGCAGGCTCGAAAGCGTTTTAGCAAGGGCCTGTGACTTAAGCAACCTACTGACAACTCTCACCACATCCTGATCCGATAACCTCGAGGATCGAGAGGAGTGGGGAAGATAAGTGATGACTGGACTTGCTTTGAAGTAGGGGTGATTGTAGCACCAAGCGAATCGGCTCCAAAGAACGAGACCTAGCTCTTTTGTTGCTCCGAGACGTCTCCGAAGTAACAGTTGGAGCCGACAGAGGGGGGGTAGTCTTGTGATTGTCAAGCTCACAGGTCGGTTAAGAACATGGAGCTGATGGCTGACTGGTTTCAAAGGTTTCACTGGCTGAGATGCTTTAGCTGAAGAATCCTGTTTTAACAATCCACAGAAGAGAAGCTTGTTTTCTGCTCCTGCAAGACCCTTGGACTAAAGGCATGACAAATAGCACAAGAGTCTTGCAGGTGCAGAGCCCCCAATCAGTAAATGCAACTAGTATGCCCATCTGTCAGAGACATCTTCTGACAGCATGAGTCGCACTTTTTAAAACCAGAGGTTTTAACTTCCTTACACATTTTAGTAAAAAGACAAACTACAATAGAAAACTAAAAATGAATAAAGACCTTAAAGGAGAGCCTCTAACTTAAACGGCTGACCTTAAGGGGGGGGGACTCTCGAAGTTAAATGAGTTCAGGGAATAACAAAAGACCTAGCGACTAAAAAGCAACAGCCAACACAGCACAAAAGGAACACACCACAAGGACAAGATAAGGGGTCTACAATAAAAGAAACTTACAAACTACTACAAGAGAGAGATTATATATCAAAATGTAAGCACAATATTCGAGTTTAATAGAGAAAAAAAATTATACTAAGCCTGAGCCATTATTGATCACAACCTCGCAGTAAACTGGCAAATGAGATCTGGGTAGCTGACACTGGGCATTCTGGGATAAGGGGTATCCTCGAGCCAGTAAAGAGCTCTTGAGCTATAGTAAGTGGCCGAGTCAGAGCCGAGGATCGGCTCCAAACCCATCCAGCAAGAACGAAGGCGAGATTGGACAACTTAGCATCAACTGTTTCATGAGAGTGCTACCATGTACAATCTAATATGTCCGTAATCATCCTGCAATACTTCTTTTTTTATTCTGTTTTTATCAGGCATGTATAGAGTTTAGATGACAGGAAGGGCTTAGTAATACAGAACTTGATCCCTTAGGTCCATTGCTGAATGGACGCATGTAAAGAGAAAAGGCACAGGTAAGTTAGACCCTGTATGTTGTACACACGTACAGATATCAAAGTTTGTTTCAGACTTAGGTTATGGAAATTGATTGTTTTTTCATATTTTGGTAAATAACTTGCAAGGGAGCATCTGAATTTGCTAAGTAATGCCTCATTTTGAAGACAGTATTGATAGTTCCAACATGGTAAAAAACTGTCCCTGTGTGTTGTACACACGTACAGATATCAAAGTTTGTGTCAGACTTAGGTTATGGAAATTGATTGGTTTTTCATATTTTGGTAAATAACTTTGCAAGGGAGCATGTGAATGTGCTAAATAATACAGAACTTGATCCCTTAGGTCCATTGCTGAATGGACACATGTAGAGAGAAAAGGCATAAGTAAGGCAGACCCTGTATGTTTTACACACGTACAGATATGAAAGTTTGTTTCAGACTAAGCTTATGGAAATTGATTGTTTTTTCATATTTTGGTAAATAACGTTGCAAGGGAGCATATGAATGTGCTAAATAATACCTCAATTTGAAGACAGTATTGATAATTCAGGAGCACATCCAATTGTCCTGACCCAGAAAGGGAGAATGGACTGCAGTGTTACTATCCAGAACTTTTCTTTTTCTACAGATTTGTTTAACCTGATGAGATCCAGAATTGGTCTCCAGTCCCCTGTCTTTTTGGGCACTAAAAAGAATCTTGAGTAAGATCCAGATCCTACTTGGGTCTGTGGGGACTTCCTGGATGGCTCTTTTTTCTAGCAGTCTTGAAACTTCTGTGACTGCCTGATCCCTTAGATTGGGTGGAACATCTGGGATGGATTTTGTTTAAACAAAAGGGGGTTGATGAAAGGGAATCTTGTAACCTTTGGATATAATGGCTAGTACCCAGGTTCTGCAAACTGACACAGACGCAGCCAGGAATGTCTCCTAAGAGCCACTTCTGTTCCTGCATCTCTACTCGCTCTATCAGCTGCGTATGAAATAAGCCTCATGGAGGAGTTGACTGTTGAATTAAGAGTCGCCGGCAGGGTAGCTACCTTGGCTGAAGCTCCCTCAGCTGTGGGATCTTGTAGGGTATCTCCAAGCTCTTTTAAGAGATCCCTCTGAAGCCTAGTAAAATGGGAAAGATAGTTCAGGGACCTAAGGGAGAAGGTCGCTGATGAAAACATCCGCTCCCCATATCTGTCCATCGTACAAGAGTCTTTATTCTGTGGAGGTTTCAGCTAACTCTCTCTTTGTGGCTGCTGCTACCACCATGGCATTAACTGGGACACCTTTAGTTAAGAATTGTTTGTCTTGGGGAGCTGTGATGAATTTATTGGGTCTCCTTGGGACAGGTTCCATGGAATCTGGAGCTGACCAAGCCTTTCAAGACACTACAGACATGAGTGGATCAAAAGGCGGAGACACCCAGGAGGTGCAAGGTCGGGAACCAAATGCGTCCAGGTATACAGAGTCATCCTCGGAGGGGGCTAGGGAAGTTCAGCTATGCCTCTGTCTGAGAATTTCAAGGATGTCCGAAAAGGAGACCTCTTCAGAGGGGGACCTTGGGGACCCTTTCGATTCATTCAGGTCTGTATTTGAGGTGACAGACTCAGGGGAGTCTTGGTGCTTCCTATTGCATGTTTTCTTCTGGAGAGCCTGCTCAGAATGCTCTGGGAGGTTTCACAAGAAGAGGGTTCACCCAATGGGGTGTCCTGAGGCATAGGTTCCCTACGCTTTGGGGCTGGAGAAGGAGCAGAGGTTGTCACAAACACTGAGTGAGACGGAGCCGATGGAACCGATAGTGGAGCCGTCTGTGGGGACAGCACTCTCCGCATGACCTTGAAGGCATCACGGTCTTGACACAAGGAGGGATCCAACTCCGAAGAGACAGGAATACCACCTGCCGAGGCTTACTGCTCTGAGGCCGATCAGGAGTCGAGCTCAACTGAGCCGACACTCCGAGAGGGAGAGTGGGGTCAGACAAGGGTCCGATGCCACTTCACCTCAAAGCCGACGAGAGAGGTTCAGCTCCCAGATACCTCGATGGGAGGAAGACTCGAAGTAATTGGAGCCAACATCGTAGCTGAAGAAGATGTCATCAGAGCTGAAGGAACCACTATTGGAGGAGGAGGAATGAAAATCGAAGCAGATGGAGCCAAAGCCTGTTGAGGCAGGCTCGAAAGCGTTTTAGCAAGGGCCTGTGACTTAAGCAACCTACTGACAACTCTCACCACATCCTGATCCGATAACCTCGAGGATCGAGAGGAGTGGGGAAGATAAGTGATGACTGGACTTGCTTTGAAGTAGGGGTGATTGTAGCACCAAGCGAATCGGCTCCAAAGAACGAGACCTAGCTCTTTTGTTGCTCCGAGACGTCTCCGAAGTAACAGTTGGAGCCGACAGAGGGGGGGTAGTCTTGTGATTGTCAAGCTCACAGGTCGGTTAAGAACATGGAGCTGATGGCTGACTGGTTTCAAAGGTTTCACTGGCTGAGATGCTTTAGCTGAAGAATCCTGTTTTAACAATCCACAGAAGAGAAGCTTGTTTTTCTGCTCCTGCAAGACCCTTGGACTAAAGGCATGACAAATAGCACAAGAGTCTTGCAGGTGCAGAGCCCCCAATCAGTAAATGCAACTAGTATGCCCATCTGTCAGAGACATCTTCTGACAGCATGAGTCGCACTTTTTAAAACCAGAGGTTTTAACTTCCTTACACATTTTAGTAAAAAGACAAACTACAATAGAAAACTAAAAATGAATAAAGACCTTAAAGGAGAGCCTCTAACTTAAACGGCTGACCTTAAGGGGGGGGGGACTCTCGAAGTTAAATGAGTTCAGGGAATAACAAAAGACCTAGCGACTAAAAAGCAACAGCCAACACAGCACAAAAGGAACACACCACAAGGACAAGATAAGGGGTCTACAATAAAAGAAACTTACAAACTACTACAAGAGAGAGATTATATATCAAAATGTAAGCACAATATTCGAGTTTAATAGAGAAAAAAAATTATACTAAGCCTGAGCCATTATTGATCACAACCTCGCAGTAAACTGGCAAATGAGATCTGGGTAGCTGACACTGGGCATTCTGGGATAAGGGGTATCCTCGAGCCAGTAAAGAGCTCTTGAGCTATAGTAAGTGGCCGAGTCAGAGCCGAGGATCGGCTCCAAACCCATCCAGCAAGAACGAAGGCGAGATTGGACAACTTAGCATCAACTGTTTCATGAGAGTGCTACCATGTACAATCTAATATGTCCGTAATCATCCTGCAATACTTCTTTTTTTATTCTGTTTTTATCAGGCATGTATAGAGTTTAGATGACAGGAAGGGCTTAGTAATACAGAACTTGATCCCTTAGGTCCATTGCTGAATGGACGCATGTAAAGAGAAAAGGCACAGGTAAGTTAGACCCTGTATGTTGTACACACGTACAGATATCAAAGTTTGTTTCAGACTTAGGTTATGGAAATTGATTGTTTTTTCATATTTTGGTAAATAACTTGCAAGGGAGCATCTGAATTTGCTAAGTAATGCCTCATTTTGAAGACAGTATTGATAGTTCCAACATGGTAAAAAACTGTCCCTGTGTGTTGTACACACGTACAGATATCAAAGTTTGTGTCAGACTTAGGTTATGGAAATTGATTGGTTTTTCATATTTTGGTAAATAACTTTGCAAGGGAGCATGTGAATGTGCTAAATAATACAGAACTTGATCCCTTAGGTCCATTGCTGAATGGACACATGTAGAGAGAAAAGGCATAAGTAAGGCAGACCCTGTATGTTTTACACACGTACAGATATGAAAGTTTATTTCAGACTAAGCTTATGGAAATTGATTGTTTTTTCATATTTTGGTAAATAACGTTGCAAGGGAGCATATGAATGTGCTAAATAATACCTCAATTTGAAGACAGTATTGATAATTCCAACATGGTAAAAGAATTGTGCCTGTATGTTGTACCCATGTGCACATAAAGTTTGTTTCGGACTTAGGTTATGGAAATTATGATTTTTTTTTCATATTTTGGTAAATAATTTCACAAGGGTGAATCGGAATGTGCTAATACCTCATTTTGAAGACAGTATTGCTGGTTCCAACATGGTAAAAGAACTGTCCCTGTATGTTGTACACATGTACAGATATCAAAGTTTGTTTCGGAGTTAGGTTATGGAAATTATGATTTATTTCATATTTTGGTAAATAACTTTGCAAGGGAGCATGTCAGTGTGCCAATTAATACCTCATTTTAAAGACAGTGTTACTCCTTACAACATGGTAAAAGAACTATGTATGTGCACTGTACACATCTATGGATATCACAGTTTGTTTAGTCTTATAGGATTATAAAAATTATACAATTCCAATAATTCTTATTATTATACCCATATCTTTGCAAGGGAGCATGGTGATCACACAAATGATGCATCATTTTGAAGCTGACATTGAGACGCACAGCTTCTACACTGATATGTAGGCTCTGTCTGTTACAGGTGATGAGATATTATGCTTTGTTTATTTAGCAATTTTGAGAAATATTATATTAATCATATTTCTGTGAATATCTCCATAAAGGAGCATCACACAGTAATGGTTAAAGTATCATTCTAAAGCTGACATTCATACTAACAAATTAAATACAAATTGTATGGGCCTACATGGTACATTGACCAAGATATTGTGCTTTGCCTTTCCAAAAAGGTAACAAATACGCACAATATCAACATTCCTTGCCAAATATTTACTAATGACTTTGATATGCACTATCAACATTTACACTGTTGGAAAGGTCAGTGTCTGCTGAACAACTTTCGCATTTACATTTTTAGTCTAGCTGTTATAGTTAAAGAATTATGAACATTTGTTTTCTGTATGGTATTAGAACTGGATTTTTTGAAAATGAGCTCAGGCTGCACTGTTGTTCCTATGGTGGAATTAAACAGGCAGCTTTTCTGAGCTGCTCCGGAGTGAATGAGTTAAGCAGCTTTATTTTATACAATCACATCATGATAGAAGTTTACTGACTTTAACGTTAAGTGATTTATATACAAAATAACTGCTGTAATCATGCATAATTACTCCCTGGCTGCATTCTCAAAATGGCACTAGGAATGGCATGTGCTTGATATTTATTCATGTACTCTCAGTCTTTGATGTTCTTCTTAAAGATAGAGCACATAACATGTGGTCTCTGATCTACAGGCATGAAATGTTACTTAAAATTAACTGACTGAAAGCAGTGTATGCATGTAAAATCAATGTAATGTCAGGAGCTTTAGGAAGAAAGAGGCCTGCATGATGTAACTAACAAGCACTGCATTGTGAGATACCTAGAGGCAGACTAAATGGTCAGAATTACTTCAAGATGCCAGACCCCATGTGGTCAGACTCAGAAATTACATATAAAATATATAAATACTTGTAAATTGTCCCAGAGTGGTGTTAAAATGTAGAAAACACCAAACCATGATGAAATAAACATGATGTAATGGGATCCTATCTCGCCTACATTCATAACTGATGGGCTCGGAGCCGATCCATCGGCTCCGACTCGGCCAACTAGTACACTAGAACGAAGTCTCTTATTGGCTGGGCTACCCTCTATACCAGGATGCACCACACCTGCTTCCCCAGATCTCGTTTGCCGCTTTACAAGCTGGACGTGGTCTTGACTTGGCTGGAGCTAAGTGTTCTTTTATTACCTTTTACTGGTCTTTGACCTTGGGGTTTCTTCAGAATTTAATACAACAGCTGTTTTAACGGCTATTTTTGTGTATTTTTGGTATTTTGTGTATTATTGTTGTGTGAGTGATTGACTGTTCTGATACTTGGATATCGCTGGTCGGGCAAGGCCCGTTTAAGTTAGAGGGCCTTTGCCCTTCTTATTGAAGTCTGTGTTATGTTTCACTTTTTTTTCTCCGGGCAAAGCCCGTTTAAGTTAGAGGGCTTTTGCCCATTGTTGTTGTGTTCTTACTGCTGTGTTTTCACTTGTGAGGTAAATCTCTCTCTGGAGAGCTCGTGCCATTTTTTTCTCGCGCTCTACAGTTTGGCGCTAAATTTTTGGTATTTTGACACTGCTTTATATCCTGATAGACATGTCCAAAGAGCAATAATCAGGGTTCAAAATGTGCACTAGGTGCAATTATAAAATGTCTATTACAGACAGTCACTCTATATGTGTGTATTGTTTAGGACCTAAACATTTACAGGAGACATGTAGTGTGTGTCATGCTTTTTCTTCTAGGGTTCTTCAAGAGCGAAAAAATAAATTGATCTTGAAGGGTCTTATTAAGCCCTCTTTTGAGGAAGCCTTGGATTCTTCTCCTACTGCCTCAAAAAAGAAAAGGTCGTCGGCTCCGACAAGTCCGTCGGAACCGACTGCTAAGAAGCATAAGTCGACCTCTTCTTCCTCGGCTCCACTGACTTCGGGGCCGAGGGTCGAAGGGTCTGCCTCGATGCCTCTTTCCTCGGCTCCATTAGTTTCGGAACCGCAGGTTGGAGTATCGAGAGGCGAATCACCTCCATCGGTTCCGATGGTTTCGGAGCCGGTGGAGGTGTGCAGCTCAGACTCTTCCCCCTCGGCTCCGAAAGCTCCTTCGGCGCCGATCGTTATTCATGCTGTGCCGGATCCGGCGCCGATAGTGTTGGAGCCTTTTCGGAGCCGGTCCCCTACATTGTCTGAGCCGAGAGGAAAGTCGTCTCGACCCTTGTCTACCTCCTCTAAATCCTCAAAACTGTCGGATTCGGATTTGGATAGGGTTATTCAGAGGCTTTTCCAGTCTCCAGTTTTTGCACAAATGGTCTCGGCTCCGGCCCAGTTGGCTTCGAGCCGATCCCCTCGAAACACTGATTCCTCCTCCAACCTTCGGAGCCGTTGGAGTCGGTGATGGTGGAGCAAGGAGCCGTACGGTCGGAACCGAGACCCCCTCGAGGTCTATCGGCACCGACTATTGTTCCTACCCTGTCCTCGGGTTCAGGGTTTGGTACTGGGACTTCCTCAGCCGGGCCCGAGGGGAACATCTTGGGACTGGGTGCCTCGGTACCTAGTCTTCCCCTCGGAGCATCGGCTGCTGGAATTCCTAGTGCCGTCGTGGCCTCTCGGCCAGTGATCTCCATGGAGTCTGGAGGTCCGGCCTTTGAGGCCATGAGGAGCTCGCTGGCCATGTCCTTGCCGGCTCAGCAGGCTTCCACCTCACCGTCCCTAGACCTGGAGACTGGTGCTTCTGCCGTATTGCAGTCCCATGACAGCGGGGCCCCAGGGCCTGAGGATACCCCCATCGGGGTTCCTTCTTCCGGGGGGTCCATCCGAAACTGCTTCGGACGAGCCCCCACGGAAGAAATTGTGCAAGAGGAAGCACGTAGACTCCCAAGATGAGTCTGTCACATCGGACACTGACCTTGATGACGCGGAAGGGTCCCCTAAATCATCTTAGGATGATGTCTCTTTCTCAGATATCCTTGAGATTCTGAGACAGAGAGGAGATTGGCAGGCCAAAACCCCTTCCGCTGAGGAGTCAGTCTTCCTCAAGGCCTTCGGGGCCCAGCCCTCCGCCTCCTGGGTGTCTCCGCCCTTCGATGAATTGCTTGATTTGGTTTCTCGAAGGGCTTGGAAACACCCTGATTCTGTGGAACCGGTGCCTGCAAGACCGAATAAATTTCTTTCAGCCCCCCCCCAGAAGGAATTTTTAACTAAAGGAGTTCCCGTAGATGCTATGGTGGTGGCATCTGCCACACAGCAGGACGTGGCAGAGGCTTCAACATCTATCCACCCTCCTAATAAGGATTCCAGGAGCATGGATAGGTACGGGAAGCGTACCCTTTCTTCAGCGGCCTTTACTTTACGGTCACTGAATTACTTATGTCATTTTACCAGGCTCCAAAGGGACCTCCTTAAAGAGCTAAGTGAGTCCCTCACTGGTAATCTACCTGAGGCGCTAGCCCACACTGTTGGTGCCCAGATGACTACCTTATTTTCCATTGTAAACTCGTCCATGAGGCTCATTTTGTATGCGGCCGAAGGGGCGAGTAGAGCAGCGGGAACAGGCGTTGCCCTCAGGAGACACGCCTGGTTACGCTTGTGTTCATTTGCGGAGGCCTTCAAGTCTTCCTTCGCCGACGCCCCCTTTGATGGCTCATCTTTGTTTGGACCCAAGGTGAAGGACACACTGACTCGGTGCGAGCAGGAGGGCAAGACCTTGACTGCCGTTGGGGCCCGCTTTTCCCTCCCTCTAGGCCTTACCCCAAGGCCCAGAGAGGAGGGAAAATGTGGTTCAGAAAAACTCAGAGGTCTTTCCCTACTCCACCCAGTGATCCCCTCCAGAGGCGGGGATTCAGGAAGACTACGCCCCAGAGGCGGCAGAGGCCCCCGTAACTCTGGAGACCGCGATTCCTTTCGTGGTTCTTCCTACACTCAACGTCCCTGAGTTGTTGCCCGACTGTGCAGCTCCGGAGCCAGTCGGGGGTCGTTTTGCGGAACACCCACAAGCTTGGGAAGCTATAACCAGCGATCAGTGGGTGCTCCGGATTATAACCGGAGGCTATCTCATTTCCTTCATCAAGCCCCCCCTTCCCTCAAGGGAAATCCCGGACATGCCACCCAGTCAGCGGGATCAGGCAGCAATAGAGGTTTCAAAGCTGCTAGAAAAAGGAGTCATCCAGCCTGTCCCCACCGACCAGATCGGATCAGGAACTTACTCAAGATTATTTTTGGTGCCAAAAAAGACAGGGGACTTCAGGCCCATTTTGGACCTCAGTTCATTGAATCGTTTTGTGAAAAAGTCCAAATTCCGAATGGTCACCCTTCAATCCATTCGCCCACTGTTGGAGAAGGATGCCTGGATGTGCTCCATAGATCTCCAGGATGCTTACTATCACATTCTGATAGGTCAAGAGTCCAGGAGACATTTACGCTTCCGCCTGGGAGACAGTCATTTCCAGTTCCGAGCACTGCCATTTGGTCTCACCACAGCCCCCAGGGTGTTCACCAAGTGTCTGGCAGTGGTGACTGCTCACCTGAGAAGTCTAGGATTCCAAGTGTTTCCTTATCTAGACGACTGGCTCCTTACTGCCACCTCCAAGCATCTACTATTTCGGCCATGGCCACGGTCACCTTGGGCCGTTTCTTGGGAATTACGTTCAATTGGCAAAATCTGTACTACAGCCATCTCAGCGTATTACTTTTATAGGCAGAGTTAGATACAAAAGGATGTGCCTTCTTACCAGCAGCAAGAATTCAAGTTTTGCAAAACCAAGTCAGATCCTGCCTCCCCCTATCAAGAGCTCCGGCCCATCTGATCCTACAAGTGTTGGGCTCGATGGCATCAACTATACTCCTAGTCCCCTTAGCCAGACTCCACATGCGAATTCTGCAATGGCTTCTGTCGGTTCAATGGTCCTATCAGGAACTCCCCTTGAACCACTTAGTCATGATTACGGAGAGTTGCCGACGGGATCTGCGTTGGTGGCTCCTCCGATCCAATCTCGACCAGGGCGACCCTTTATTCCTCAATCCCCCGTTGCCACTGTGACCACGGACACCTCCCAGGTAGAGTGGGGGGGGTCATTACCTGGACAGGTCGGTCCAAGGCACATGGCAACTCCAGGAAGCGCATTTGCATATCAATATCCTAGAGATGAGAGCGGTACTCTTGGTACTACAAGCTCTCCATCACGCTCTCCCGCAAGGTCCGATTGCTATCCTATCCGACAACATGTCGGTGGTTTGGTATATAAACAAGCAAGGTGGAACCAGGTCATACCCACTGTGCAGAGAAGCCATGAGACTTTGGCACTGGGCGGTAGCTACCAACCGCTTTCTAATGGCAACGCACATACCGGGGAAATCCAATGTGATTGCGGACAGACTAAGCAGGACCATTCTGTTACCCCACGAGTGGTCCCTCAACCAAAGAGTGGCTGCGAAAATCTTCGCCAAATGGGGTCTCCCTTGCTGCGACTTGTTTGCCAGCCCCCACAATGCGAAGTGCAGAGAGTTCTTCACTCTGATCCCCTCTCAGGGACAGATTCCCAGGGACGCTCTGACCCACATTTGGCCCCCCGGTCTTCTTTATGCCTTCCCTCCGGTTCCCCTCCTGCCGAGGGTGATACAGAAGGCGATTTACCTGGAGAGCGAAATGATTTTGATTGCCCCGCACTGGCCTCGTCAGGTTTGGTTTCCCTTCCTTCGGAGGTATGCGGTAGAAGGTCCATGGTTTTTGGACCCGGTGCCGGACCTGTTGACTCATCAGTCAGGACAGTCTCACCCATCTCTCAGGTCCTTGAGGTTGGCGGCATGGTTACTCCGCTTCCATCCTTAGTCCGAGACAATTCCCTCTCTCCGGAGGTGATCCACATATTGTCTTCCTCTCACAAACTTTCCACTGTCAAACTGTATTCCAGCAAATGGAAAAGGTTCGCCTTCTGGGCTCAGCAACGAGGTATAGACCCTCTTACTGCCCCAGTATCGGAGGTTTTGAATTTCTTGGCCTCTCTTTTTCAATTGGGCTCTTCAGTTTCCACGATTAAGGTTCAACTAGCGGCTATCTCTAATTTTCATGCTTCTTTTGAACCTTCATTAATGTCTCACAAACTTTGCAAGTCTTTCCTTAAAGGAGCATGGCTCCTTAGGCCCCCAATATCTCACCCTGTTCCCCCTTGGGACCTAAATTTGGTTCTTGCTGCCTTAACTGCCCGCCCTTTTGAACCAGCTGCTACCTGCGATTTGAAATTTCTGTCCTGAAAACCGCCTTTTAGTGGCCATAACTTCGGCCAGGCGGGTTTCAGAACTTCAAGCTCTTTGTTCTGATCCTCCTTATTTGATATTTCACAAACATAGAGTGTCCCTGAAATTAAATCCCTCCTTTTACCAAAGGTAGCTTCTTCTTTCTGCATTCAACAGACTCTAGAGCTCCCTGTATTTTTTCCCGAGTTTTCTAATAACGCAGAATATATTCTTCATCAGTTGGACGTCCATAGACAACTGCATTTTTATTTGAATAGAACCGCTCAGACGCGGAAATCAAATCAACTGTTTGTTTCCTTTGCAATAAACAAATTGGGTCAACCAGTAGCTAAAACCTCCATAGCTAAATGGATTAAAGATTGCATCTCTTTCATTTATTCACAGGCTAACAAAGAGCTTCCCTTTCCAGTCAGGGCTCATTCTACCAGGGCAATGGCTACTTCTGTAGCTTTTCACTCCAAATTATCAATAGATGATATTTGTGCTGCGGCTACCTGGACTTCTCCGCACACTTTCATTTCTCATTACAAACTAGATGTGGTTTCTCGAGGCAGGGCTTCCTTTGGTTCCACAGTTCTCAGGAGTGTTTTCCAATGAGCCACCCGGGATTTAGGTGCTAGGGACGCTGTCCCATCAGTTATGAATGTAGGCGAGATAGGATCCCATTACATCTTTTAGTTATGTACTTACCATAACTTCGGATGTATGGGATCCATCTCACATTCATACCCACACTCCTTCCCCCTTCCATTGGGATTTAGAGGAAATGTAGTTCCATTTGGAGATCTTCTCTTGAAGAACTTTAGTTGGTTGTAGTAACTACTATTTTTTCTGTGTTTGCATGTAAGTATGAAAGCGAACAAACAAGATCTGGGGAAGCAGGTGTGGTGCATCCTGGGATAGAGGGTAGCCCAGCCAATAAGAGACTTCGTTCTAGTGTACTAGTTGGCTGAGTCGGAGCCGATGGATCGGCTCCGAGCCCATCAGTTATGAATGTAGGCGAGATGGATCCCATACATCCAAAGTTATGGTAAGTACATAACTAAAAGTTTTTTGAGTCTGTGGGTGCAGTTCTCCTTTAAGGAGATGCTGTGCTGTGATATGTAACCAGTGGATATGCCACATATTACAACTATTCCTCCTATTATGCCAGCCTTGGAGTATGGTTTTTGAGTCTGCCTTCAGTAATCTTGGTAGTCAATCTTCAGTCCATAAAATAGCTGATAGATTTTATAAAGTTCCTTATTCTAGCAGTTATTTGTTTTCTCATCTCAGGTCTGACCCACCAGCTATTTCTGTTTCTTCTCCAGCTGCTAACAGTGTTCTGGTCAGTGCTAATCCGTAACCTTCAGACAAGGATGGTAAAGCCATTGACAGTTTTGGAAAGATTATTTTTTCTTCAACTATAGCCTTCAGAATCCTGAACTACAAGAATCATATGTTGAAGTACTTGTTAACCACTACACTACCCTCAGGAGATAGGTTCTTTCTGAAGCCTCTTTCTTGAGCATCTAAACATTCTTTAAATACTGTGCTTGATTGTGCAAACTCTGTGTCCAGGGCTACAGCTACTGCTACGGTAATAAGATTTTTTTTCTGGGTACGTAATCGGACATTTTCTGAAGAAATAAAATCTGAGGTTTTGAATTCTTTTTTGGATAGGGAGGTTTTGTTTGGCCCTTTTGCTACTCAGCTATTCAAACAGTTTGATGAAAGTGGTAAATTGATCCAGGGAGTTACTAAGATTTTTCGGCCCCTTTTTCTAAATCTTCCAAAAACCTTTGTTCTTTTTTTTTTTTCAAAATGCAAAACAAGTAATTCCAGCAAGTTTCCAATAAACTTGGATCTAAAAAGAAATGGCAGGAGAGGTCCAATGAAAAACAGGGATCCTTTTAGAAAAGAGGACAGACCTCTTCCCCAGGTTACCTGTACCAGAAACAAGCCAATTTTCCTCTTTGGCAACAGATTGTTTCAGACAAATGTGTTCTGAGAGTAGCTCAGGAGGGTTACAAATGGCACTAGATAGATATTTCTTCCTTTCGGGAAGCCCCCCTCATCCTCCAAACCAGACACAATTTTTTCTTTAGGATCTTCATCACATGCTTTCCATGGGTGTCATAGAATGAGTGCCACAAAATAAGAGGAGAGAAGGATTCTATTCCAGAATGTTTCTGGTGCCAAAGAAAGATTCTTCTTGGAGACCAGTACTCTGCCTTTCCTTTCTCAATTTGTGAAATTACCAAAGTTCAAGATGTTGACCTTAGAGAGTCTTACCTGTCATTCCTTTTCTAGGTTTCATGATAACTCTAGACTTAAAATACATTTATTATCACATCCCTGTTGCTACAGAGTTTAGAGATTTTCTCAGATTTTCTGTGTCTGGGTCACATTATCAGCTCCTTGTATTACCTGTTGGGTTATCTATAGCTCCAAAATTATCTATGGCCCCAAAGGTGCTTACAAAATGTCTAGCTCGAGTGATAGCTCTTTGTAGACTGCCGGTCATTCACATATTTCCTAATTTAGATGACTTGCTTATCTTTGCAGAGTCTTTTTCTAGGTGTCAGGAGTGCCCTGTATGGGTTACAAATCTCTTTCTCAACCTGGACTTTCACATCAATAGTCAAAGATCCTCCTTAATTCCTTCAAACAAGGTTGTGTTTCCAGGATGCCTTCTAGATTCTTCCCTAAAACACACATTCCTAACCCAGGAGATAGAGGACTTGTATCTAGAAATCATCCTGAGCTTCTCAGATCAGTCTCAAAGTTCAGCCAGAGAGTATTGCAGGATTCTAGGATTCATGGTGTTGATGATTCTCATGATTCTTCCTGCCAGGTTGCACATGAGGAAAATCCAGTGGCTCTTAATTGTGTGGACCAAGCATTTTCACCCTCTAGGATTTCAGATTTCAAGTTTTGGGTTTTGTTAAGACAGAACTGTTGTGGTGCAGACAACATATTGCTCTGAATCCACGTCTCCCATTCTTCCAGCTCAGCTCTGTGACAACAGACCTTTCAGATTTTACTGGGGAGTGTTCAAAGGGGGTAAAAGTGCAGAGTCTTTGGAATGAGACAGAGAGACTAAAGCACACAAATGTAAATACAGATATTAATTATGATCCATGCTATAGAATCTCATCATTTGTGGTCCCTGGAACCTCTGTAGGTGACTGTAAACATCACAGCGATATATATATATATATATATATATATAAACCAACAAGGGAGCATCAGGTCTTACCCTTTGTACATACTGACTATAGTTGCTTGGAAGGTCACTGTGAAGCATTATTTAACCTTCTCAGCTTTCTAAATTCCATTGGAGTAAAACGTAGTAGCAGACAAATTGAGCAGGCTTTCACAAATGGAAATTGAATCATTGGGGGGGGGGGCATCCAGGAAATGATACAGTTGTGGGGAACACCTCAAATAGATCTGTTCCCCTCCTTTCAAAACAATCAAGTAAACAGATTCTACACCAGGAGTCTTTGCAGGCAGGCCTGGAAAACAGATGCTTTTTCATCCGTGGTAAGGAATCTTTCTTTATGCATTTCTGTCCTTTCCACAGGGTAATTATGAAGATCCAGAAGAACTCTCCAAAGATTATTGTGATGACTCCCTTCTGGCCCAGGCAACAGTGGTTCTTCCTTCTTTTGGAACTGGCCAAGGGCAGTTAGTGCAAGCTTTCTCACAGACTAGTCACACAAGACAGGGGGAGTTTGATGTACTCCAGTCTCAAACAACTACAACTGACTGCCTTGGATAATTCAGTTCTATTACCTTTTAGGCACCTTCTTCATGAGTATATGTAGCCAAGTACTAAAGGAGGTAAGAGTATCTGCTAATAGAAAATCTTGTGTTAGCAAGTGGAAGAGATTTTTAGTTTGTGCTACACTAATAACCATGGATTATGTACCATTGGCTCTTAAATATTTGAGTGAGTTACTAGCCTCTGTTCTGTCTTATTCCTCTATCAAGATTAATCTTTTGGCCATTACAGCCTGTTTGCCCATGATCCTCCTCCTTCTTCCTTGTCTTTGGTTAAGCAGTTCTTGTAGGGGGTTTGCAATTAAGACTGCTTAGGAAATGGGTGGCATCTACTTGGGATCTTAATTTTGTGCTAGAAAAGTTAACTTTGTCTCTTTTTGAACCAACTTGTCGGGTTGATTTACAGTTCATAACTTGGAAGCCTGTGTTACTTATTGCACTGACTTCTGCAAGAGTGTTCAAGTTGCAAGCTCTCATGTTGGTTTGCCCTATTTGGTTTTCCATAGAAGTAAGGTTACTTTAAGAACAAATCTGTCCTTCTTGCCAAAACTTGTTTCAGAGTTTACATTGAATCAAATCATCAGTATACCTGTTTTCTATCCAGATACTAAAAATCAGGGAGAAAGGAGTCTCCATACTCTGAAGGTGCACAGGCAACTCTGATACTATCTTGACAACAAAGCCCTTTAGGAAAGCTAAATAGCTGGATGTTAAGTTGTCATTCTCGCCTTCATTCTTGCTGGATGGGTTCGGAGCCGAATCTCGGCTCCAACTCGGCCTATACTATAGCTCGAGAGCTATTTTTACCGGCTCGAGGCAGTCCTATATCCCACAATACCATGCGCTAACTCCCCAGATCTCGTTTGCCGCTTCGCTACGAGGTTGTCTATTTTACCGGCTCAGGTTAGTAAGGAGTTTTTTACTAAATCAAACTAGTTTTTCAGTAGTTTTTTTCTCAGTAACTATCCTTTTTTAGATCCCTTTTCTGAATCTCTTCTCTTGTAGCTCCTTTTTTCCCTCCCTTAGTTAATTTTTTATCTTGGGCCTACGGGCTTTACCTCAATTCCCCACCCCTTCCTATCTGTGTGTGTGGGTTTAGTCAGTCCCCTCAACTATTTTTAATTTTTAGTTTTAAATTGTGTGTGTGTGTGTGTGTGTGTGTGTGTGTGGGCTGACTGTGTTTTTTCTCTTAGTGGTCAGGACTATGTCCAAAGACCCTAAGGTCTCGGGATTCAAGAAGTGTGACTCGTGCTGTCAGAAAATGTCTCTGACAGACGGTCACACTTCTTGTGTCTATTGCTTGGGGCCTTTACACCTGCAGGACTCTTGTTCCGTTTGTCACGGATTTAGTTCAAGGGTCCTGCAGGAGAGTCGTAACAAGCTAATTTTAAGGGGCTTGTTGAAGCCTGATGACTCCCCGTCCAAGTCTGGTTCGGGGAAGTCATCAAAAACCGCCAAACCCTCGGCTCCAGCTTCTGAGTCGAGGGCTGGCATCACAGAGATGGCTCCGACCTCGGTTCCGGCTGTCTTCGAGGCGAGCAAAGTGGTTTCCGCTCCGAAACCATCATCGTAGCCGACCCCAGCGCGCAAGCGCTCTAGGTCCCCCTCCCTAGAGTCCGTTAGATCGGCTCCGAGATCCCCTCTCTTATCGGAGCGGAGTCATAGGACTCATTCATCGAGGTCGTCTAGGCTTTCGGACCATGACACTGAGAGGGTGATCAGTAGACTCATAAAATCTCAGGCACTGGCCCAAATGCTCCAAAGCCCATCTCACCAGACTGTGGCTCCTTCATTACATTTATCTACTCCTCCTCTGACTCATCACTCGAGCTCGGAGCCGGAGTTCCTCGGAACCGTGACCTTGCCTACGTCGGAGCTGATACTTCCTCCTTCGGCTCTGGTGTCGTCGGCTCCGACTCCTTCATTGGTTCCGTCCGTGGAGAGGTCCGGGCGCCCCATTGTCGGCTCCGAGGGGGCGAGTGGCATCAGACCCTTGTCCGACCCCGCTCTCCCTCTCGGAGCTTCGGCTCTGGTTAGTTCAGCCCCGACATCATTCTCGGAGCCTTCTCTATCGGCTCCGGGGGTGGTTCCGGTCTCCTCGGAGCCGGTGCTGCCCTTGGTGTCTGATAGGGGAGCCTTCGAGGTGATGAGGAGTGTGCTGGACCCAGTGTTCACTCCAAGGTTAAGCTCTGCGGCTCCTCCCTCCATAGTGCCTGTTACGGTCTCTGGCCATTCTCTTGCACCTGTCAGCAGAGATCCAAAGCATGGGGTACCCACTTTGGGTGTCTCCTCCTCTTCAGAGGGCTCCCCTGAAGTTTCAGGAGAACCCCCTAGGAAAAGAAAGTGCAAGAGGAAGCACATAGACTCCCCCGAGTCTGTCACATTGGACACTGACTTGGATGAGTCGGAAGGTTCCCCCAGATCCCCCTCTGAGGATGTCTCCTTTTCAGACATCCTGGAAATCCTTAGACAGAGGGGAAATTGGTCCACTCTCAAACCTTCCGAGGACGAGTCAGTTTACCTTGACGCTTTTGGATCTCGCCCACCTGCTGGGTGTCT
This sequence comes from Protopterus annectens, assembly GCF_019279795.1. Classification (NCBI taxonomy): domain Eukaryota; kingdom Metazoa; phylum Chordata; order Ceratodontiformes; family Protopteridae; genus Protopterus; species Protopterus annectens. The sequence goes on along the minus strand of NC_056737.1, from coordinate 188,158,250 downwards.
CCCCCTTTTGACCCGCTAATGGAGGTAGTGGCTAGAAAGGCGTGGGCAGCTCCTGATTCAATGGAACCTACCCCTAGGAGGCCTTCTAAATTTATTTCTGCACCAGATGATAAATCCTTTCTTACCAAAGGTGTGTCAGTTGATGCTATGGTGGTAGCAGCAGCCACTAAGAAGGAGTTGGCTGATCCTTCTGTATCTGTTCATCCTCCTAACAAAGAGTCCAGGACCATGGACAGGTACGGCAAGCGGACCTTTGCTTCAGTGACTTTTTCCATGCGATCGCTGAACTATTTGTGTCATTTCACCCGCCTTCAAAGAGACTTACTCAAAGAGCTGGGTGAAACGGTACAGGATCCTTCTGCTGAGGGGTTTAAGGACAAAATAAACTCTCAGCTGGCTACCCTGAACTTCATCGTTAACTCCTCCATGCGGCTAATTTCTTATGCAGCCGATGGAGCGAGCAGAGCCGCTGGGACAGGCGTTGCGTTAAGACGTCACGCTTGGATGCGGCTCTGTAACTTTGCAGATCCCTTCAAGGCATCCTTCACTAACACCCCCTTTGATGGTTCGGAATTGTTCGGACCTCAGGTGAAGAATACCCTCACCAGATGCGAGCAAGATGGTAAGACTCTCTCTGCCGTGGGAGTCCGCTTTTCCACCCCTTCTAGACCTTATCCTAAGGGACAGAAGGGAGGGAAGATGTGGTTCCGCAAACCCCAGGGAGTCGCACCTGCCGCACGTGGTGATTTTCCCCCTAGAGGCAGAGGGGGAAATAACAACAGACGCCACCCTAGGGGCAGAGGGGGTCCTCAGAATCAGGGTTCTAGGGAATCTTTTCCTGATCAACCCTTTCAGCATCCCTGAGAAGCTGCCCGACTGTCCGCCTTCGGAGGCAGTCGGGGGAAGACTATCTCTGTACCTGGAAGCCTGGCAATCCCTCTCCTGAAACACATGCGTACAGAAGATCATATCCGAGGGTTACAAAATCCCTTTTACCACCCCCCCGGTACAACCGCCAAGACCCCTACCAGATGTACCACCCGCACAAAGGGGTCAGGCTCAGCTAGAAATAGAAAAGCTATTAGGAAAAGAGTCATCCAGGCAGTCCCAGCAGATCAGCTAGGGTCCGGAATTTACTCCAGGTTCTTTTTAGTACCAAAAAAGACAGGAGACTGGAGACCTATTTTGGATCTCAGCAGGTTAAACAAATCTGTGCTAAAGACAAAATTTCGGATGGTAACACTGCAGTCCATTCTACCCTTTTTGGGCAGAGACAACTGGATGTGCTCGTTAGACCTCCAGGACGCGTACTATCACATAAAGATACACAGACACTCCAGGAGGTTTTTCCACTTCCGGCTGGGAGTCAGTCATTTTCAATTCAGAGCCCTGCCCTTTGGTCTCACCACAGCCCCCCGGGTGTTCACCAAATGTCTGGCAGTGGTCACAGCTCACCTGAGACAGAAAGGATTCCAGGTGTTTCCATACTTAGACGACTGGCTCATTTCCGCTACCACCAAGCAGGATCTCATAATGGCCAGGGATTACACTATTCAGCTTTGCAACAGTCTGGGTATTTCTATAAATTTTGCAAAGTCCTCCTTGTTGCCTTGTCAATGTATCAACTTTATAGGCGCCGTGTTAAACACCACAGAAATGTGTGCAACACTACCACCACAAAGAGTGGCAGACATCAGGCGAAATGTTCAGATCCTCTTTCAGCCCAACAAAGTCCAGGTCAACCGAGTGTTGAAAGTGTTGGGCCTCATGGCGGCGGCAATTCTTCTCCTTCCATTAGCTCGCTTCCACATGAGACTCCTTCAGTGGATGCTCTTTTCTCAGTGGTCTTTTCAACAGCTACCAATGACGCACAACATTTGGATAACCCCATCTTGCAAGAAACATCTCTCCTGGTGGATGGTTTCCCCTCAGCTTTTTCAGGGCAGACCCTTTGTTCTCCCCCTTCCAGTTGCCACTGTCACAACGGACGCCTCCCTGATCGGGTGGGGGGGCATTATCAGGGCAGGACGGTCCAGGGCATTTGGCAACAATCAGAATGCCACCTGCACATAAATGTTCTGGAGATGAGGGCGGTGCTTTTGACGTTGCAAGCCCTTCAGAGCTCTCTTCCCCAAGGGACTATAGCAATTCAGACGGACAATATGTCTGTGGTGTGGTATATAAACAAGCAGGGCGGAACAAAGTCCTATCCCCTCTGTCGAGAAGCACTCAGACTTTGGCAATGGGCGATTTCATCTCAACGGTTTCTGATAGCAACGCACATCCCCGGGAGGTCCAACGTCATAGCAGACAGATTGAGCAGAACTATCTTCATGCCTCACGAGTGGTCTCTAAATCAAGCGGTAGCAGACAGAATCTTTCGGAAGTGGGGCCAGCCTTGCTGCGACCTTTTCACAACTCCCCAAAACAGCAAGTGCCTCAACTTCTTCACACTTTTTCCTCTGCCAGGCCAACCCCTCAGAGACGCTCTTGTTCACGTTTGGCCCCGGGGTCTTCTTTATGCCTTTCCCCCCCTTTCCGTTGATTCCGCAATTAATTCAGAAAGCAATTGCGTTGAGATCCAAAATGATCCTCATTGCCCCATTTTGGCCTCGGCAAGTTTGGTTCCAGTTCCTGCACAAATATCTACTGGAACAGCCTTGGCATCTGGAACCCCTTCTGGATCTATTGACCCACCTCACGGGCAAGCTGCATCAGTCTCTACATTCCATCAACCTCACAGCTTGGTTGCTCCACTTCCAGCCATAGCCAAGCTTCCCCTTATTTCTCCTCCTGTTCGTGATATCATTCTGGCCTCCCATAAGTCCAATACTAGGAAGACTTATGCTAGTAAATGGAAGCGTTTTTCATTTTGGGCGCAAAACAGGTCTTTAGATCCCTTTCATGCACCCATTCATGAGGTCCTGGATTTTCTGGCGGAATTTTTTCATTCTGGATCATCATCAGCCACTATCAGAGTACAATTAGCGGCCATTGCTAATTTTCATGTTGGACTCTCAGAAGGAAATATTATGTCCCACAAACTCTGTAAAGCCTTCCTCAAGGGTATCCTTTTGCTCAGACCTCCAGTAAAAGATCCACCTCCACAATGGGACTTGAATTTAGTTCTAACTTCACTAATTCTGCCCCCTTTTGAACCTGCAGCTTCTTGTTCCCTCAAACTACTTTCTTGGAAAACGCTGTTTTTAGTAGCTATAACATCCGCCAGAAGGGTCTCGGAACTCCAAGCCTTGTCTGTCCGTCCTCCTTATTTGGTTTTTCATAAAGACAGGGTAACTCTCAGAACAAACCCTTCTTTCCTTCCAAAAGTGCTATCGGAAGCAAATTTGAATCATTCTATTGATTTACCTGTCTTTTTCCCAGATTATACCAACAGAGCTGAACAAAAGTTACATTCATTAGATGTTCATCGCCAATTACGCTATTACCTAGACAGGACAAAACAATTCAGAAAGTCAGATCAGCTCTTTCTCTCTTATGTGGCAGGTAAGAAAGGGCTTCCGGTTTCGAAAGTTACCATTTCCAGATGGCTGACATCTATTATTACCTTGGTCTATGAGTTGAGACACAAGCAACTCCCCTCTAGGCCTAAGGCTCATTCAACCAGGGCTCTATCAACTTCAACGGCGTTTCAAGCAAGGTTACCACTAGATGCCATTTGTGCAGCTGCTACATGGGCTTCCAAACATACTTTTATTGCTCATTACAAGCTTGACTTAGCCTCCAGAAATAGAGCTGATTTTGGTTCCACTGTACTCAGGAGTCTGTTTCGTTGAGCCACCCAGGACTAAGGTGCTAGGGATGCTGTCCCATCCAGCAAGAATGAAGGCGAGAATGACAACTTAACATTAAGAAGTTATGTCTTACCATAACGTTCCATGTTACTTGTCTTCTTCTCGCCTTCTTTCTTGCGTCCCTCCCTCCTGTCCCCTAGCCTGGACAGACTTGAGATTGAGTCCTTCCTCTTTGGAGACACAACATGTTGCGTCTTTTCCTGGTATCCTTAGTGTTACTAGCAGGTAATCTTCTAATAAAGAGGGTTATAATATTTTTATTATAAGATTGTTGTTTATACTATGTCTTAGCTTCCAAACGAGATCTGGGGAGTTAGCGCATGGTATTGTGGGATATAGGACTGCCTCGAGCCGGTAAAAATAGCACTTGAGCTATAGTATAGGCCGAGTCGGAGCCGAGATTCAGCTCCGAACCCATCCAGCAAGAAAGAAGGCGAGAAGAAGACAACTAACATGGAACGTTATGGTAAGACATAACTTCTTATTATCTACTATGATGGGACAAAGAAAGGGTTACCCATGTGAAAACAGACTATTTTAAGATGGTTGTCCCATGTTATTGCTTTTCTTTTTCTTGCCATTCCCACCATGACAAGTTTATTGTAGGAATAATCAAGATACATTCTACTAGACTGGTGTCTTCTTTGATAGCGTATTGAAAATGGGTGGACTGTAGAAGCATTTTTGAGGTAGCTACATGGTCCTCTGTACATACTTTAACAAAGCATTACAAGCTGGATTCCTTCTCTTGATCCAGGACATACTTTGCTAGGACCATATCTCAGTAGCTCCTGGATCCTAATCATTCTTCATGCCAGGACAGATAAGCTATGGTAATCTAACCAAATAGCTATAGGCTACTGCAGCAAGTAAGAATGATGAACATAGTGCAGTTATTTAAGTTGCACAGTAGATGTTCGAATTCCCCACAGATGCAGTAGCTGCAGCTTCTCTCAATCCCCTTTTTCTGTATGTAGTTACCTTTTTGATTTAAAAGTTGTGTGTTCCTAACTTATTTTGGTTTCAGGATGAGTATGCTCTTCCCTTTATTGGGGTCGAGAAAGTCCTAAAGAAACTGACACCCAGGCAGTTATTTTCTCCCTGTGGATCTTGAAACACAGCAGCATGGGCACATGTATGGAAGAGAACAAGAGACTTTTGAAGACTGGCCAGACATTATATCCTGGGCAGAATATAACCCCAATAAATATAGGCTACTGTAGTAGTAAGGAATTTGAACATTGGTTGTGGTAAGTGTACGTACACAACTGTACCTTTTTGAAGATATTGCAGTACTAGTTGTCTGATGCTGTGCCTTGTACGGTAAGAAAAGTTATCCTTCAGTTTGGTGTGGTTGCATCTATGATTCCACTTAACATCTGGCATATTGTAGTTCCCAATCAACATTACATCCATACCCTTTTTTTCCATCCTAGAAAGATGACATCTATTTTTTTTCATAATTTTCCTTCTCGTGTTATGACATTCATGTAAAAATCTTATACAGATTGTGCTAGTGTCATAGAGTCATAGGAGGTTACTAGGCTAATGGACCTGGGGCCCTTAGAAGCCTAGCCAAGAGTTTATCCCCAAAAAGAAATCTCAGTCAGCACCTGTCGCCCTTGTCAATGAGAGACGCAGGTGGAATTCCTGGGACAAATTTATGGTTTCCCATCCACTCATCAAGGCTGTACTTGAAGAGGGTCAGCGAGGTACTCTGATGTGTATGGGAAGTCAATTCTAGAGACAGGGCAGCCTCTGGGAGAGAAACCTGTCTCTCCAGCAGGTTTTGTTGATGTCGCATATTAGATTCAGGCCTTTTGAGCGGGTAATGCACAAGAAGTTAGACTTAAGGATATGGAGCATCTCTAGAAGGGCAGAGTCTGAGATTACCTTGTAGGTGAGACACAGATCACCTCTGAGCAAATCTGTATGATGCCGAGTAGAGTGATAGTGATTTGAGCCTGTCCGCATAGGACAGGTTTTGGAGGCCATGGATTCTCTTTGTGAGGTATTTCTTTGGCCTTTCCAGTTGGTGCAGATGTCTGGAGAGGTACATACCAAACGAGTAATTTTACTCAATTATTGGTCTAATGAGGGAGGAGTACAGAGAGGTAATAACCTCCTTTTTTCTGGATGCAATCCCTTTACTTATGAGATGAACCAAGTAAAAGGATTTTCTGACCACTGCCGCTATATGATGGTCGAATGTGAGATTGTCATCAACCTGAGTACCCAAGTCTCTTACCACAGGTTGTATGCTTAGGGGTTTGCTGTTGATGTGGTAATCAGTAGGGGCCATGTTTTTGTTGAATGGTATGATGATATATATTTTTTTCTTTTAGCTTGAGGCCATGACTTTGGCACTAGTTATTAGTGGCTGTGAGACCCTCTTGCAGTATATTAACATTATTTGTGGAGTCAAGGACAGCACCCAATTTACAGTCGTCCACAAACATGGTCAGCTACAGGCCAACATTTTGTCTTTGCCTGGACCTCTAAGAAATAGATGCCAAACAGTAGGGGTCCCAGTACAGATCCATGGGGTACTCTACTAGTGACAGGTCTGCTATTGGAGATGTAGGCACCTATTTTGACCTTGAGGGTCCTGTCGGTGAGCCAGTTGGCCAGCCCACCTGAGGAGATAGGGATTTACGTCAAGTTGTGTTAGCTTCTCGATGATGCCCGATTTGGGGATTGTGTCAAAGGCCTTGGCCAAGTCAAGGAAAGCTGTATGTACTGGCTTTCCCTCATCCAGGGCTTTGGTGACCGTCTCAAAGAAGTTAACCAGATTCAACAGGCAACATCTGCCCTTGACGAATCCGAACTGGATGGGGTCAAGTGCTTGGAGATTGTCTATGTCCTTTTTTATGAGATCCATAATAATACGCCCCATGGCTTTATAGATCAGATTTGTCAAGCTAATGGGGCGATGGTTTCCAGGGTCAGTAGTGGCACCACCTTTGTGCAAGGGGATGACAATGGCAGTTCTCCAATCTGCTGGAATGAAATCTGTACCTAGGTTGTGGTTGAATAGGGTGCTCAGTGACGAAGCCGGTTTTTGCTGGAGATGATGCAGAATACAGCCTGGGATACTGTCAGGTCCTATGGAAGCTGTGATCTGAAGTAGTTGACTTCATTTGACCATCAACCTGTAGGAGTTCTTAGATCCGAGCAGTCCCGGAGTCAGGGGGTTGGCGCCAATGGTATTGTGTACTTTGACACTGGCCATTACCTTGAGCACATTGGATCCTACTAGTTTGGACCCGAGTGGCTCTCGGAGCTGAAGGTGGGCATTGGATCCAAGGAGTTGGTTCTTTCTCCTTTGGCTCCGATGCTGTCAGGTCAAGGCCTACCCCTCGGTATCTCAACTCCGTCAGGCTAGGCTCCGATCCCCACACCGGATCCGGGGAGAGTAGCTTCCTTATTAGTTTCTCAGAAGGCTTGCTCCCCCTCGGCTTTCGACGTGGTGGAAAGGGTTGTCTCCAGGGGATCGAGGCTCCTGACCATCTCATCGGATTCTGCCCTGACTCCCTTGCCTCTGGGTGCATCTTCAGCCATTTTGCCCATGCAGGGACAGCCCGTGCTTGATGTGCCCCAGACTGCTTCTCTTGAAGAACCACAAGTAGTCTGCGAGCCCTCTCTGGAGAGTCCCACCAAAGAGATTCCTTGCAAAAGGAGGCACCTGGACTCCTCTCCAGAGTCCCTCACTGAAGATACTGATTTGGAGGAAGGGAAAGGTTCCACTAGATCACCCCCCTGACTATGTCTCCTTTGGAGACATCATGGAAATACTGTGCCAGCAATGGGGTTGGTCCATCCCCAAGCCTTCCTCAGATGAGTCAGTGTTCCTGGAGGCCTTTGACATGGGTCCATCTACCTCCTGGGTGTCCCCCCCCCAGCGGATCCCTTGGTGGACCTTATTACCATCAGGGTATGGAAGGAGCCGGACACCATGGAGCCAATCCCCAGGTGCCCTGATAAAATCCTGAGCCCTCCAGTAGACAGACCTAGTTGGACCAAGGGATCCCCAGTAAACGCCATGGTGGTAGCGGCTGCCACTAAAAAAGAACTAGCCCAGGAAAGTTCTACGGTCCATCCCACCGACCGAGAGTCCAGGACGATGGATCATCTAGGAAAGCGGACATATGCTTCAGACACCTTTTCTATAATGGTGCTGAATTATTTGGCCCACATAACTAGACTACAGCGAGACCTGGTTAAGGAATTGACTGAGTCGTCCCCGGAGTAATTTCAAGCTTTATTTTTTTACTGAACTTATTGCCCTGTACCTTTAAATTTTTCATTTCCCTCAGCAAACAATGCTCGTATCTGTCGCGATTAATTTCTTACATCTGCAAACAACTCTTCTCCATGGGAACATAGTCAGTAATGAGGAAAAAAACACCTAACAACTCTGCAGATGCGTGCAGAAATCTTTCAGTTTCACTTAGAACAAAACTGAATGTTCAACTGCTTTCAGGTGTGGACTTATTGATTCCCACTGAATATCTGCTTAAAAAACAAGCTAATATCATTGCACACACAATAAACTTAGCAGTTCTCATGACATTCATCATTTTCTTATTTTTCACACTTAAACACTTAGTTTCAGATTAAGCCAAGGGCATCAATCCAGACATTTACCTATGTAAAAATAAATGAAAATATCTCAGCTCTACATATAATATAATCAGTGCATGTTTACACCCCACCTCCACCTCAGCAGCCCATGATTGCAGATTATAACTTAAACTTGCTTTTGCCCAACCTTTCTTCTATGTTTACACTGTAAAGCCTGTATTTTAAACAAAAAAGTACTGGTTTACTTTAATATCTGTATCAGATACCACAAGCACTGAAGACTCACCCTCATCCCAACATTTAAAATACCCCTGACTGCACCCTACATAAAACTGCTCTACTGTATATAACATGCAGTTTATGTTATGAAATGGTTTATACAGATACTATAAAGAACAAAAAATGTTTTACTTGCAGTTGCTTTTTTTCCCTTCTTTTAGTGTCCTTCTAAACATTAATACCATAAAGTGGGGTATATACTTTACAGTCTACCCACAAGTTTAACAAGGGCAACAAAAGTCCAATCTTTGTCAGCCACTTTTTCTTGCAAATCCATATTTCACAAATGTGGCTGATGCTTTATAATATCATATTCATCCACTAATGTCAGTGTTGCTGGTCTTCTTCCTGTTCATTTCAATCTCCCAACAACAGACCCTGGTTCAGGTCTAAGGTACTCCCTCTTCTTCTAGTCAACATCTGTGTTTTTTCTGTCTGTCTAAGCATTTTCATTTGGAACAAAAAAGCCTCTGTAAGCTTTATTGTCTGAAGTATGTGCAGAGGTCCCTTCTGTTTGATGACTTACTTTTTGTTGGATAAACTTTAGTATTTCCTCCTTAGCCTGTTGTGCATCCAAAAATGTATTTGATCCTCCAGGAAGAAATATTCTGAGCAGCTGGATACAGCAGCTTGAATCTCACACCTGCCTGTCCACATTCCCTGACTGCTGGGATAAATTGCTTCTCTTTTGCCTGGAATAGAGTGAATACACATTTTCCACAAACACTCTTTTGTCTCCAGTTTTTAATACTCCTCTCTTCTTCTACAATTGTGTTAGGATCAACTCTTTCTGTTGGTATGATTGCATCCTTATATAGGTCTTGGCTGCTTTCACGTGGCCAGGTTTGCAGCATACACTCAATGTGACCTTTCAATGAAATCTTGCTGTGGAATACCAGTCCATTTGCTTATTTGTGATTTCATAAAATTAATAAAGTCTGTTCTTCCAGTTTCTCTGGTACAACAGAAAATCTCAGGTTTTCTCTGTGTACTCTGTCTTCTAACTACAATTGTTTTAAGACCACTTTTCATGAGAAGTCTCATACTCAGCCAGCATTTTCTTCATTCCAGCCTATGACTTTTTGCAGTTTTGTCAGTTCATCTGAGTAGCTAGTTAGAGCTTCTTCTATTTTTCCAGCCTTTTGTTGTTTGAGTCGATGTACTCCTTCAGTGTTTTGTTTATTTTAATTGACTCTGAGTACATTTGATTTATTTTTTTCTATAAATTACTGGAAGCCATCTCTTGTACCAAAGCTGAACCTTGAACTGATTTTTGTTGAGCAGCGGCAGGATTCTTCCCAGTCAGTGGTTTCTCCTTTTCTAGTTGATTTTCTTTCAGGTTTTCTAAATGTCTTCTTTGTTGACATAGAGGCTGTATACCTGGTAACCAGTAACTGAATTTTACTCAAGCTAGAAGAATTACTAGCTCTTATCTCTCAGTTTCTTTTTTTCATACTGGGGGAGCTGGAATTAAGCTATTGATCAGTGTGCAGCCACTTTTGAAGTCCATGGCCTCCTGTAATGTTGAGGATCCAGGCACAGTAGAGACAATTAACATGTCATTCTTTGACCAGCCTTGTGAGCAAGGAGTTCATGTGCCTAATGATGGAACCATCAGTCACTAATGAATGCATTTTTGCTTGCTGTTTTGGGTTCAGTGGCAGGAGTCCGGTGACTTCTCACTCGGTGTGGGGTTAGTGGTTTAGTATTTTAGGTGCCCCGAGTCATTGTCTTATTGTTTCTAGCAGGCTTGAGCAGTGCATTTTGACAGCTTCATCATAAGTTTGTTTGGTATGAGTATGTAGTAGTGTGGGTGTTAGTGTGTGCTGCTTACAGACCATAGTTTTTGGTTACAGGATGGCCTCCATGTTGTGCAAATGCATACATTTCTCTCAGAGCGATGTTAAATCAGGTATCATTTAAATGGACAAAAATACAATATTCTCTTTGCATATGTCTAGAAGTGCAGCCATATTAAAGCAGACTTCACAATTTGCATACGGTTTCAGTGAATGCACTTTCAGTCAGTGAAAATAACATTCAGTCAAGAATACTGGTAAGAACTTAATGTGCTGTATATTTGAGTGCAAACACAATTTGTTTGTCTGCTACAAGGCTTGGGGAACCAAGGTTATAGAGGTATGTAAAAACTTACAGGGTTTTGGTATTATTAGGAAATACTTCATACACAGTTAAGTTAGATGTCCTTCTATTCAATATTGCAGTATTCTTTACATATGGGTTGTATTCCACCCATCGACCCAATATCTGGTCTGTATTGCAAAAGCTTAGAGCCACTACCTGTACATGGGACATCTCACAAAGGCACAGACAAAGTCAGCTGTAAAAGGGACATCCACATGTACAATTATCAGAACTTTTTTGCCAGCATTCAGAAAGGTTTACTCATATGTTCGTCTGCTGTTGGATACTCCTGGTGTCTTCTTCCAGCTTCAGATAAGTACCCCATAGGGGATTTATATATTTCTACTGCCTTTTGTTTTTGTTAATGTCATCCAGAAAGGGCAAGTGTAGGTGTGGAAGGCAAATTCCACATAAGGATATTCATGAGCTTTGCTTGTTTTGCTTAGGGCCTAATCACGACCACTGGTCTTGGTCTCTTTGTCAGGCCTTTGTTCCTAAAACATTTCACAGTCATCTGTCAGCCTTGAATCTTTATTTAGAAAACCAAAGATTCAAATGTCTGGCTAGGGACTCTATGGAAGGTTCTGCGAGTGCTTTTGAGTCATCTGTTAAGAGGAAGTTTAGCAAGGCTAGGCCCAAATCCTCTTTAGCTGTGCCTACTCCCTCCAACCCCTGAGGTTGATGAAAACCCAGCAGTGTGACTGGAGGTAGGGTTTGCTCCCTTGGTGGGTACCAGTATGGAAGCCATCAGGAGTGCTGATCCTAGCACGTCCAAGGCTATGCAGACGTTAGGTTCAGACGACTTGGGGGAACAGCTGCTCATTATTGTAGAAGACTCTGGGACTGTTCCAGCTTCTTTGTCTAGGGAGGTGCTGGAGATAAGGCCTGCTTCTGCCATTTTCCCCAAAGGGAGAAACATGTTAAAAAGAAACAAAAAAAAATCTGGACATGTTCCCTCTCTTCCATCCCCTATGTCAAATTGGGATTTTTTTTTGCAGAGTCTCATTAAGGCTCTGTTGGCTGTGAGGCCTCTGACTATGGCTTCTCCTATAGCCAGCCCGGTCTTCTCCTCCTCTCCAATGCTACCACTGGGGTCCCAGGGGCCTTCTTCAGGGCAGCCTGTGGAATTCCAAATTCCTGACACTGATTCTAAGGAGTCTTCCTCAGATGAAGACTCCTTATCATATTACTTCCAGATCCCTTCTCCACTGGAATATGCTTCCCCAGAGGAAAAGTATAATGGAGGTGACTCTCCCATTGAAGAGCTTTCCTTTCGGGGAAACTATTAATAAAATGAGGGAATTCTTTAAGTGGGAATCCTCTCAAATCTCAGAAGAACAAAAGAGATATTATGAGCTACTCCAGATGGATACCCCTGCTCCTTCTGCAGTTCCACCAGTCTTGCCAGCCTTCTTAGATCCCTTTAAGGCAGCATGTAAAACCCCTGACTCACAAACCCCTGCCCCTAAAAAACCTAATCACTTCTATAAGGTCCCCAAGGATTGCAAGTTTCTTTTTAAATGCCCCTCAGCTGACCCAGCTGTGGTTGCCATTACTTCAGATAAATCTTCATGACTATCTCCATCAACCAAACTCCTTCCTTCTGATAAGGAAAGTTAACATTTTGGAAAGACGGGGTAAGAAGGTCTATACTTCTTCCACCTTGGCTATCAGGGCTTAAATTATCAAACACACATGTCTAGGTATGCTTTGGCCTTGCTCAGTCAGGCTATCCAGGTTATTTCCCCATTGCCTGACTCAGAGGCTAAATCATTGGCTGTCTCACTTTTATCAGCCTCCTCCCAGGTAGCTAGACACTCAATTGAGTGTAGGTATGATGCAGTTGAAGCCTTTTCAGAGCAGCAGCTTCTGCATCTGTTCTTAGAAGGCATTCCTGGTTACATCTCTAGGCACTCCCTGATGACACAACGGCAAAATTGCTTGATGCTCCTCTAGATAATTCCTCCCTCTTTGGCAAAGCAGCTGCAGAATTTTTTAAATCACTGCAGGAAAAAGGCAAGGAGCTTCAGGATTTGAAACGCTTGTTTCTCCAGTTCTAAAATTTCATAAGAACTTGCCTGCCATGACTCCTTTTGTCAGAAAACCTGCTCATTCCTCCACTTCTGCTCCTTCTGGAACTAGGCTTTGTAAGTCTTCTAGGAGACACCCACAGGCTAAGGCGGTTACTTCTGCTGCTTTTGCCCCATCTCAACAGCCCTTTCAGCCCAGACAGAGTCCTCTGTGATGCTCTGCCCCCTTTTCCAAGTCATAGCCCCTTGTCTCTTTTCCTTTCTGCTTGGATGGAAATCACTCCGGACTCCTGGGTGATTTCAGTTAAATGAAGCGGATGCTTTATTACTTGGGAGACTCTCCCTCCCCTTCAGGGAATACCTCAACCCCCCCCATCAACTACATCTGTTCCCCTCAATTCATGCTCAACTTTCCTGTCAAGGCACCATCCAGTCTGTCCCTCCAGACCATTCTACTCCAGGATGTTTCTAGTTCCAAGGAACGATGGTCCTTAGAGGCCTATATTAGATCCTTCCCTGTTAAACAGTTTCCTGGTGCTGCCTTCTTTCAGAATGCTATCCCTGCCTGCTCTCCTTCCCCTGGTTCCTCCTCGAGCCTTCTTAGCTTCCCTGGATCTCAAGGATGCATACCTGCATATCCATATTCATCCTCACTTCAGGAAGTTTTTACATTTCTCAGTGGGTTCTTTGCAGTTTCAGTTTACTGCCTTGCCTTTTGGCCTTTCTACTGCTCCAATGGTATTCACAAAGTGCCTGGCTCCAGCTATTGCCTATTTTAAGCTAAAAGGCCTACAAGTCTACCCATACTTGGACAATCTGCTATTTCTGGCCAACAATCCAGACTTGTTAACCCAGCATCTGAACATAGCTATTCCCTTTCTGCAGGCCCTGGGTTTCTCAATAAATTTCAAACAAATCATCTCTTTCACCAAGTCAGGATGTTATATTCCTGGGATGCAGGCTCCACACAGACTTGATGATGTTTTTCTTCCTGTGGAGAAAGTAACTTATCTCAAGACCTTCACAGAGGCTCTTCTGCCTCTTCCTTCCATCACAAAGGCACAGAAAGTCACGGGTAATCCAACAGTCTTTATTCTGAAGCACTTTTCGTCCTGCTCACTGGCAGGACTTCATCAGATAAAAAAATATAACAAAACTGCGTTATTAAATAATGAATGGGTGTTACAATCAAATCAAGCATCAAGTAGTTGCCTTAAAGAGGTATTGTTCACTATTACACATTTAAATTTGCTGTATTATATATAATATATGTGAAACGAATCCCTTAGTATAAGAATATATATATATATATATATATATATATATATATATATATATATATATATATATATATATACATACATATATATATATATATATATATATATATATATATATACTGACTCCTGTCTGATAAAATCAAGGCAAATAATAAAAATCTTTGCAATTGGAAACATTACTAAAAAAAATGTTATTAAAAAACATTATAGCAAATACAATGCAAGAAGTTACAATGCAAAAAATTGATAACTTGTAATACAGTAAGTTGCCACGCTCCTATATAAACCAGCTAAGTACCTAAAAAATAAGTAATAAATGGTACATCAATAAACAAATGAATGAGGCTGAATCCTACCAATCTAGTTTTAATTATCTCAGTGGTAAGGATTCTCCACCGTTTGCTGTTGAAAAAGTAAATTGATAGTTGCATTGAAACGTGTTAAAGAATATATATCTATGTTTGTATATGTGTTAAACCATGTTTAACTGTGTTAACTAAGTTATTAAAAAATGGCTTCATTGTAAACCGACAAATGTGTTTTTTACCACCTCAAATTCCTTAGTTTAAGTATGCATGCTAAAGATACAATTTCTTTTAAACCTGGGCTAAAACATGACCCAGTGCGGAGTTGCCAACATAATTCGAGTTGTTCCAGTAATAAAGAAATAAGGCCACCACGTGTATCATCAATTACTGAGACAATGGCTCTAAATAAAAAGGAATGGTGGGGATACAGAGAGATATGTCTGGCCAAGGCGTTGTCTAAGTTTTGATTTCTTATCTTATAAAGGTGCTCATAAACACGTTCTCTCAACTTACGATCGGTTTTACCGATGTAGAAGGCAGTACAACTTTGACATTGCGCCACGTAGATAGCTGATTTAAACTGACAAGTATATCTTGAATTGGTCTTATAAACAGTATTCCTGATCACCACATCTTTGCCTGTGCTCATGTATTTACAATAGTTGCACATTTGGCATCTATGCATACCACAGTTGCAATTTAATACTGGCTTTCTGGCTTCCAATAAACTTTTCAAGTTTCTTCCTTTCATATATGTAATACGGGGGCCATTCTCAAACTTGCCAGAGATATGAAAATCTCCTCTGATTATTTCCCAGTTTTTTTATATAAAATTAACTTGATCTCCTTCGCATTGCTACTGAAAGGGGTAATCAGGCTAATTGTATATTCAAGTTTATGATCACATCTAAGATCAGTTGCTTCAATGTTATCAGATGTTAAACTAAGGATTGGCCTATATATACCTTGTTCTCTCTTAGTACTGACTTCCTCACATACAGCATCTATCAAGTCATCAGGATAACCTCTCTTGAGGAACATATCCTTCAATTTGTGGCATTCATTCAAAAAATCAAACTCAAGTGTGACCATACGCGCAGCTCTCTCAAATTGTCCCTTGACAACTGACTTTTTCTGGTGCCAAGGGTGACAACTGCTGTAATGAAGAAAAGAATTAGAATATGTATGTTTTCAAATCTTCGTCACATATGAGTTTTTCATCACATTTTTATTCAGATCTACGTCAAGATAAGAAACCCGGTCTGTGTCAAAGACGTAGGTAAAGGACAAAAAGCTAGTTGTACTGTTGAAATAGTCTACTAGTAATTTTGCAGAATCCCTATCGCCATTACGTATTATGAAAATATCGTCAAGGAAGCGTGTGTAAAAGTAAATCTGCTTTTTTATGTTCATTTTATTGAAAATGAACTCATGCTCCCATGATGCCATTACAAGGTTCGCATAACTCGCCCCACACGGAGACCCCATGGCTACTCCTGTTTTTTGAACAAAATACGTACTATTGAATGTAATATAGTTGTTGTTCAAAATAACATCCAACATATCCTCCATCAGATTTACTTCGTCTAATGGGGCTCTTTTTGACCTCAGTAAACTGCTGATCCGTTCAATCCCTTCATTATGTGGGATTGATGAATAAAGATCTTGGACGTCTACTGTTAAAAAATTCAAAGATTCTTTGAAGTCCAAGTTGTTAATTTGGGTTAAAAATGTCCAAGAATCTTTACAAATATGTTGTTCTTGGGTGACATATTTTTTAAGGGTTTCATCTACCCATTTCACCCAAGGGTACGTCAAACCTGACCTTGTGTCTACTAAGGGTCTCATTGGTGGGTTTCCAATGTTTTTCTGTAGTTTTGGAACACCGAAAAGAATGGGAGTTCTGGGGCTGGCATACTGAGGTACATAAAAAGATCTGAGGGGATCCTAGCTTCCAAAAACATCTCATATAAATGTGATCTAATTTTAAAACAGGCTTGGTTTAGTTCGTTATGTGATACGGGCTGGTATGTTGGACTACTAACTATTTTTTCCATTTCATTGGTGTACTCCTCAATGTTCATTACAACCAGGCCGCCTCCCTTATCAGGTGACATAATCCGAACTGGGGCTTGCTGAATTAAGTATAATAGGTTCATAGGTTCATACTAGGCTATCTGCCCTAGGGCATTTATAAGCCTAGCCAGAATGTGTTTGGCTTTCGCCACCCATTCTAAATTTATTTTGCTATGCCCTTTTTCGAGGTTAGTATACTGTGCCTCTGTCTAACAGTGACACAGAAGTGATACCCGGGGTAAACCTACGATCTCCCTTCCACTCATCAAGATTCCTCTTGAAGAGAGTCAATGAGGGACTCTGCCTAACCTGGACTGGGATTTTATTCCAGAGTGAAGGGAGCCTCTGGGTTATGAATCTGTCCCTCCAGCATGTCCTATTTATTTCAGTGCTGAGGTTCAAGTCTCTCGAGCGCTTAGCTCGATGGGATTTGGATTTCTGAGGTGCAGCATGTCCATTAATTCCAGGTTGGACATGGCTTTATACGTCAGGCACAGATCGCCTCTGAACAGGTGGTATGCCACTGAGTAGAGCTGGAGTTTCTTTAACCAGGCAGCATATGGCATCTGTTTGAGCCCTTTGATCCTCTTGGTGAGGTACTTTTGGGGTCTTTCCAGTTGCTGCAGGTGTCTGGTAAGGTACATCCCAAAAGGGGCATTGTACTCAATTATGGGCCTGATGAGGGATGAGTAAAGAGGCACGATGACCTCCCCTGATCTAGATGTGAATCCCTTCATGATTAGGTGGGCTATATAAAATGTTTTTCTAACTACTTTGGCCACGTGGTTGCCAAATGAGAGATTGCTATCAACTTGGGGCCCCAGGTCGCTAATTACTTCTTCTGTACTTAATGGATTACCACCTATGTGGTAATTTGTGGCACTTTGTTTTGCCAAAGGGATGACTATACACTTTTTGGCATTTAGCTTGAGGCCATGGCTCTGGCACCAGTTGTCTGTTTCTATGAGGCCCTTTTGGAGGATGCTTGTGTCGGCTGGAGAGTCGATTATGGTGCCCAGTTTGCAGTCATCTGCGAACTTGGTCAGCCACAGTCCTTCTGTGTTGGCCTGTACCTCCGAGAAATATATACCGAACATGAGAAGTCCCAGGACTGAGCCTTGTGGGACACCACTTGTAACTGGTTTGGAGTCTGACATGGCTCCAGCAATTCTAACCATGTGGGTTCTGTCCTTGAGCCAGTTTGCAATCCATCTAGTGACATAGGGGTTTATATTTAAGCTGGTGAGCTTATCTATAATGCCCGAGTGGGGTATTGTATCGAAGGCTTTTGCGAGGTCCAGGTAGGCTGTGTGGACCACCTTCCCCTCGTCAATCGCCTTGGTGACTGTTTCAAAGAAATCAACCAGGTTTAAGAGGCAGGATCTGCCCTTAACAAAGCCGAACTGGGTAGGATCCAGTGTCTGTAGGTCCCCAATATCTTTATTTATGAGGTCCATGATGATCCTTTCCATAGCTTTGCAGACCAAGCTAGTCAGGCTTATGGGGCGATAGTTTCCAGGTCACGTTGTTCCTTAGAAATGTTAAGGGAAGGATTAAACATTTTGTTGTGTCCCACTCCTAATGAGTTGTATAAATTCAACTCACAGATTTGCTCAAATAACTGCAAAGTGGGATGAAGGGGGGGGGATGTGCTGGATATATGTAAAACACTTCTCTGTACGTTATTGTTGTCAGCAAATAATAATGACAGGTTTAACTTTCTAACATATAGTTTCAGATCAATTAATACTTTTGCCAAATCTGCCCTTTTAGAAGGAACAAAAGTGTTCCCCTTGGTCAGTAATTCAACTAGGGGTGGGTCAATAACAATGTCTGAGTAATTATACATTTTAAAGTCCTTGTCCACATTTGTTAGGATTTCTTTTAACTTGGAATTGGAAAATTCTATTATATTCACACTCAGAGGGATTATTTCCTGCTTTTGCGATTCTTCCCCCTGTTGTTGGTGTTGTATTGTGGTTTTTTGCCCTTCGATCTCAGATTGTACTGTGAGGCTGGATTCTGAAAATTTGGGTAGTTTTGGACTGGTTGAACTTCTCGGGTATCACTTAACATTCCAGGTCTCTCGGTGAGCTGATCCTCTGGAAACCTGTTCAAAGTAACCTGTGGGCTACGTAGACCATGTTGGTTTCCAACAGAAATAATTTATATTTTGTTTGCTGAACCATTACTGGTGGTCTGAATGGTCTGTAAAGGTAGAGGTTGGGGGTAAGCTACCCCTTCATTGTATGCTGTGCAGTCTCTATGCAATTTTTTCACCTTCACTTCTCTTAATTTTATTAAATGTTGAACTGTGCTCACAAAGATTCTGTTATAGTCAAACACATATCGCCCAAAATCAACGTGTTTTTTAATAGAGGTATCTAAGACTGTTGCCTCCTCTAATAATTGATCAATGGTTACTAAATAGTGTTTAACCATAAGGTTCAGCAAGTCCAGTCCCTGCCTATTAAACAAGACAAGTTCTTGGTGGAAGACAGAACACGCCAGTAAACCTGTAGGGTGCTGGCAAGCCCTGAGGCCTTTAGGGGCAATGTTTTCATGAATACATTGGCGAAGGTATGTCCCTTCCAAAAGCAACTTCTTATATTTGAAAAGGGTTTTATCCAAATGTTGAAGTAATAAAGTAATATTACCTGCTCCTTCAACAAGATGGTTTTGTGACTGAGTAGGCTGCATATTAAAAATCTGTATCGGTTCTTTGAGCCATTGGTCAAATGGAGAGACGGTGTCTGGGTCCATGTTCCTAGATGTCTGGTTGTTCAGTAAATGCGTCCACTCCGGCATAGTCATGTTACTAGTATGAGCTGAAAAATTAGGTGGAGCTACTGTGCCTGTTTGACATTGCAGTCCTCTGTTCACAAAATTGTTTACTTGCTCACCTTGAGCTGACGTGCTGCAAAAAAACAGGCGCTAACATATTTATGTTAGCAGTACAAGTTGAAGAATTAGGCGAAGGTGGAATAACTGTTTGACCATTCGGTCCTTTGTTCACGAGATTTTTTACTAGCTCACCTTGAGCTGGAATGCTGGTAGAAACAGGCACTGCCGTTGTACTGGTAGATGGGAAAGATTCCGTTCTATTGATGTCAACTTGGTTGGATTCAAATTGAACCATAGAATGCATAGTTGGCGAAAAAGGAGGTGTGGCATCCATACGAGTTTGTAACTGATCAACTCGTTGGGAAAGCTGTTCAATGAGTTGAGTTAAATAGCCCATGCTCTCCGATTGAGAGACTGGTGAAGATAACAAAGTTGGTGTTACATGAGGACTTTCAGTAGCCATGACAAATGAGGACAAACAAACTACTGGCTGTAAATGTAAACTTGAGCAAGCACAAAGGCACAGAAAGTCACGGGTAATCCAACAGTCTTTATTCTGAAGCGCTTTTCGTCCTGCTCACTGGCAGGACTTCATCAGATAAAAAATACAACAAAACTGCATCATTAAATAACGAATGGGCATTACGAACATACAGAGAAGTGTTTTACATATATCCAGCACATTTTGCCCCCCCCCCCTTCATCCTACTTTGCAGTTATTTGAGCAAATCTGTGAGTTGGATTTATACAACTCATTAGGAGTGGGACACAACAAAAAGTTCAATCCTTCACTTAACATCTCTAAGGAACAACGTGACCTATTATACTTAATTCAGCGAGCCCCAGTTCGGATTATGTCACCCGATAAGGGAGGTGGCCTGGTTGTAATGAACATTGAGGACTACACCAATGAAATGGGGAAAATATAGTTAGTAGTCCAACATACCAGCCTGTATCACGTAACGAACTGAACCAAGCCTGTTTTAAAATTAGATCACATTTATATGAGATGTTTTTGGAAGCTAGGATCCCCTCAGATCTTTTTAAGTACCTCAGTATGCCAGCCCCCAGAACTCCCATTCTTTTTGGTGTTCCAAAACTACATAAAAACATTGGAAACCCACCAATGAGACCCTTAGTAGACGCAAGGTCAAGTTTGACGTACCCTTGGGCAAAATGGGTAGAAGAAACCCTTAAAAAATATGTCACCCAAGAACAACATATTTGTAAAGATTCTTGGACATTTTTAGCCCAAATTAACAACTTGGACTTCAAAGAATCTTTGAATTTTTTAACAGTAGACGTCCAAGATCTTAATTCATCAGTCCCACATGATGAAGGGATTGAATGGATGAGCAGTTTACTGAGGTCAAAAGGAGCCCCATTAGATGAAGTAAATCAGATAGAGGAGATGTTGGATGTTATTTTGAACAACAACTATATTACATTCAATAGTAAGTATTTTGTTCAAAAAACAGGAGTAGCCATGGGGTCTTCGTGTGGGACGAGTTATGCGAACCTTGTAATGGCATCATGGGAAAATGGGAACATAAAAAAGCAGATTTACTTTTACACACGCTTCCTTGACGATGTTTTCATAATACTTAATGGCGATAGGGAATCTGCAAAATTATTAGTACACTATTTCAACAGTACAACTAGTTTTCTGTCCT
Organism: Protopterus annectens; assembly: GCF_019279795.1. NCBI lineage: Eukaryota > Metazoa > Chordata > Ceratodontiformes > Protopteridae > Protopterus > Protopterus annectens. The sequence goes on along the minus strand of NC_056737.1, from coordinate 188,137,216 downwards.
TTACCTACGTCTTTGACACAGACCGGGTTTCTTATCTGGACCTAGATCTGAGTAAAGATGTGATGAAAAACTCATATGTGACGAAGATTTATAAAAACATGTACATGTATTTCTAATTCTTTTCTTCATTACAGCAGTTGTCACCCTTGGCACCAGAAAGTCGGTTGTCAAGGGACAATTTGTGAGAGCTGCGCGTATGGTCACACTGAGTTTGATTTTTTGAATGATTGCCACAAATTGAAGGATATGTTCCTTGAGAGGTTATCCTGATGACTTGATAGATGCTGTATGTGAGGAAGTCAGTACTAAGAGAGAACAAGGTATATATAGGCCAATCCTTAGTTTAACATCTGATAACATTGAAGCAAATGATCTTAGCTGTCATCGTAAAGTTGAATACACAATTAGCCTGATTACCCCTTTCAGAAGCAATGCGAAGGAGATCAAGTTAATTTTATATAAAAATTGGGAAATAATCAGAGGAGATTTTCATATCTCTGGCAAGTTTGAGAATGGCCCCCGTATTACATATATGAAAGGAAGAAACTTGAAAAGTTTATTGGAAGCCAGAAAGCCAGTATTAAATTGCAACTGTGGTATGCATAGATGCCAAATGTGCAACTATTGTAAATACATGAGCACAGGCAAAGATGTGGTTATCAGGAATACTGTTTATAAGACCAATTCAAGATATACTTGTCAGTCTAAATCAGTTGTCTACGTGGCGCAATGTCAAAGTTGTACTGCCTTCTACATCGGTAAAAATGATAGTAAGTTGAGAGAACGTGTTTATGAGCACCTTTATAAGATAAGAAATCAAAACTTAGACAATGCCTTGGCCAGACACATCTCTCTGTATCTCCACCATTCCCTTTTATTTAGAGCCATTGACTCAGTAATTGATGCTACACGTGGTTGCCTTTTTTCTTTATTACTGGAACAACTCAAATTATGTTGGCAACTCCCCACTGGGTCATGTTTTAGCCCAGGTTTAAATGAAATTGTATCTTTAGCATGCATACTTAAACTAAGGAATTTGAGGCGGTAAAAAACACATTTGTCGGTTTACAATGAAGCCATTTTTTAATAACTTAGTTAACGCAGTTAAACATGGTTTAACACATATACAAACATAGATATATATTCTTTAACATGTTTCAATGCATCTATCAATTTACTTTTTCAACAGCAAATGGAGGGGAATCATTACCACTGAGATAATTAAAACCAGATTGGTAGGATTCAGCCTCATTCATTTGTTTATTGATGTACCATTTATTACTTATTTTTTAGGTACTTAGCTGATTTATATAGGAGTGTGGCAACTTACTGTATTGCAAGTTATCAATTTTTTGCATTGTAACTTCTTGCATTGTATTTGTTATAATGTTTTTTAATAACATTTATTTATTAACGTTTTCAATTGCAAATATTTTTATTATTTTCCTTGATTTTATCAGACAGGAGTCAGTATGTATATATATATATATATATATATATATATATATATATATATATATATATATTATATTAAGGGATTCGTTCCACATATATTATATATACTGCAGCAAATTTAAATGTGTAATAGTGAACAATACCTCTTTAAGGCAACTACTTGATGCTTGATTTGATTGTAATGCCCATTCATTATTTAATAATGCAGTTTTGTTGTATTTTTTATCTGATGAAGTCCTGCCAGTGAGCAGGATGAAAAGCGCTTCAAAATAAAGACTGTTGGATTACCCGTGACTTTCTGTGCCTTTGTGCTTACTCAAGTTTACGTTTACAGCCAGTAGTTTATTCTTCCTTCCATCACAGCCAGGGAGTTTCTGAGATTGCTGTGGTTCATGGCCTCCACTATTCCCATGCTGCCCTTTGCAAAGCTACATATGAGGAAGTTGCAGTGGTTTCTAAAGACAGTTTGGTCCCAGCATGCTCATCCCTTAGATGTCTTGATTCCCCTGCTACCCTGTCTGAAAAGAATTACAGTGGTGGATGCAGCAGCTCAGTCAGAACCCTGGCCTACCTTTTCAGATACCTCAGTCAGCTCAGTAACGCTTCACAGATGCCTCAGACATGGGTTGGGGAGCAACCTTTGCTTCCAGGAAAGTTCATGGTCTTTGGTCCCCTTCAAAAAGGAAAGAACATATCAACAGCAGGGAAATGAAGACTCTACTTCTAGCTCTACAGAACTTCCACTCTCTGTTTCAGCTAGGACCTCTCAAGATCTGCACAGACAATACCACAGTCCTTTGGTACATAAACAAGTGGGGGGGTACAAAATCTTCTCTGTTGCCTGGCCATCAAGGCTTGGGAATTTGCTACTCAGTGCAAGGTGAACTCTATATGCTGTGTACCTTCTCTCAGCTCAGAACTTGGTGGCAGATGTATTAAGCAGATCTACGACACAATCTCACAAGTGGATGCTACACAGGGATGTGTTCCTGGAGCTAGTTCACTGGTGGGGTACTCCAGAACTGGACCTTTTTGCCTCCCCTATGAACAGACAACTTCCTCACTTTTGTGCAAGGGTCCCTCAACCTCAAGTGTGGAGGTTGGATGTTCTGTCTTTCTCATGGAAGGGGATGTTTCTATATGCATCTCCCACTTCCCCTTAATTCAGAAAGTCCTGTTGAAAAGTCTACAGGAGAAACCCAAAATCTTGCTAGTGACCCCCTTTTGGCCAAGAGAGCACTGGTTCTCTCTTGTTCTGTAGTTAGCCAAGGGTCATCCCTACAATTTACCTCACTGAATAGACTTAAATAGACCTGCTCACTCAGGACAAGGGATCATTGATTCATCCCCATGTGTCAACCCTACAGCTATCCTTGTGAGTGATCAACTTTTGATCCCTTTCAGGCACCTATTTTCTAAGGACTTGCTATGGGTTTTGCAGGATGCCAGGAAACCCAATACTATAAAGTCTTACATTTCCAAGTGGAGAAGATTTTCCATTTGGTGCCAAAAAAGGAAAGAGGATCCCTTTGGTGTGGACATTCCCATAGTACTTTCACACCTGTCTGAATTGCTCAACAGTGGTCTTTCCTACTCCTCAGTCAAAGTCCATTGTTCTGCTTTGTCTGCCTGTTTGTCTTTAACTCCCCCCTTAGCTTCCAGGTTGGAAGTTAAGCTTTTTCTTAAAGGCAGCAAGACAGAGGGACTCCAAACTGGCCAGTTTCAATAAAAAACGTCTATTGTCAACACCACAAGCGCTTTCACAGACTAAACTGCTTCTTCAGGTAATGTCCATCAAACTAAAAAACTCAGTTTAAATACCATACCTCCTTTGCTTAATCATATGACATCAATGTACTCAAATTATTTAAACAAACAGTCTCATAAAAGCATATGCATAGCACGTAAGTACAAAAATCATAATACATTCATAAAAATGTATATGTAACAAATGTGAGTGTGTGTGTGTGTGTGTGTGTGTGTGTGTGTGTGTGTGTGTGTGTGTGTGTGTGTGTGTGTGTGTGTGTGCAAAACATAAAAAAACAATAATACAAAAGCAAAAACAATTCAACTTATTAGGTTCCTAGATTTCAGCTTAGGTTTTATAGGGACCATTGATTGAGTCCATGCCCACTATCACCTAACTCAGTCTAATGATCCACTTAGACTCAAGCTGCTCAGTACTATTCCTGATGTCACCTTCTCTTAATGTCTCATGCACCCTCCCTATAATCAAAAACGTAAAGGTATGCTCAGTACCAATGGCAATGACGTGTTTATTCCCTTTGCTAATATGATACAGATGTTCCTTTATTTTTTCTCTAAGCATTCTGTCTGTCTTGCCTACATAAGATTTTGAGCACAATAAACAGTGGGTCAAGTAAACATCATGGGAGGTGCTACAAGTGGCAAAGACTTTGAACCTATGTATTCTAGCCTGGTCACGGTGTGTGAAAGTAGAACTGCTGTCAATGTAAGTGCGTACACTACAAGTGCCACATGCTAAAGTGGCATTACTGCTGTATTCATGCTTATTCCTTGTGTAACATAAGGTCCTTTCTAAGGATTTCATGTTCCTAAATACAAACCTGGGGGTGGGTTTTATCACTGTGGGATATCATCTTTTGTATAGGCATAGTATGCACCCCACCCACATTTTTAGTAATGTGGTTAAGAATCAAGTCTTTAGAGCCTCCAGGTTAAATGTACATGAAAAGGAGTTTCAAGAGCAGGTAGAAACTACACAGCATTGTTTAAGGATGAGAGGTTATAGTGACCAAGAAATAGTTGGCAATGTAGAGAGGGGTAAAGCTTGAGGGGGACCACAGCTAAACCTTATTTTCAAAACTGGCGTCAGACAGAATAATGTATAATAGGACCAATCAGTGTAAACTGAGGGTACCATTACATTATTCTAGTAATGTTTCTATGTACATGAATTATTAGAAAGCACTGGAAAGTCCTTATGACAGACAAAGATATTTCCAGAGTGATAGATGGATCCATGAGTGCACCTGGTAAGCCCATTCTTTCTCCTTCTTCAATCTGAGCAATGATTTCAGGATATGAGATCCCAAGAGGTTCGGTGTCAGAGCCAAGGAAAGTACCGTGTTCAACTCAGATGGTGTCCCTGACTGTTCTGCTCTGATTCACTCAGATCAGAGTGCATCTCTGATCCAAGAGGTCAGCACTGGGTCTGAGGGATTGAGTCTGGCAACAACTTTGCTGGATCCATCCCTTCCCCTTGGAGCCTTGGCCTTGGACAGCTCAGATCCTATTCTCCCCATGAGGATCGGATCCTGGGCTGGCCACCACCTGCCTTCCTCTGAGGCTTTGGCTCCAAGGAGGCAGGGAGGTTTCTCCTGGTCCATCAGCATTCACAGTGGTAGAAAGGACTTTCTTTTTGCACCGAGAGCCATCCTGTCTTATCTCGGACCGTCCTCTCTTATCTCAGATCCTAGCCATCTACCCTTATTGGATCAAAGCTCTGAGCCCATCAGACCTGTTCCACAGGGGACAATCAGTTTTGGGAAGTCTCCAAGCCAGTTGTCTAGAGGAATTTTCCCCCCTCTTCTGATACCTTTCCCAAACATCCCATGGAAGTGGTTCCTCAGAAGAGGATATGTAAGAGGAGACACACAGGCCCACCCATGGAGTCTCTCATGGAAGACACTGATTTTGATGAGGGAGAATGATCTCCCAGATTGCCACCCTGTGACATCTCCTTTGGCGATATCTTTGAAATCTTCAAACAAAAGGGTGGCTGGTCTTCCCAATCTCCTTCCCCTGAAGAATCAGTGTTTCTGGAGGCTTTTGGTGACCTCCCCAGCAGATGAACTTATTGATTTGGTTTCTTGCTGAGCTTGGAAGGAACCAGACACTGTCAAACCTATCCCCAAGCACCCAGACATATTTCTGGTCCCTCCTGCTGATTGACCTCACTGGAGCAAGGGAGGCCCAGTTGATGGTATAGTGGTGATGGCTGCCACCAAGAAGTAGGTAGCTGAACAAAGCTCCTCTGTTCATCCACTGAACAGAGAGTCCAGAGCGATGGACAGATTTGTAAAGCGAGTGTACATGTTGGCTACATTCATGCTGAGGTTATTAAACTAGTGGCACACTTTACTTGGATACAGAGAGATTTGTAGAAGGAACTATCAACTACTCTCTTGGAGGCCATGTCTGCAGAGGATCTGAAAAAGATTTCTTTGCAACTGGCCATTCTAGCCTCATGAATGCATTAGAAATGGACAGTAATTTCCTACACAGTGGAAGATGCCTCACAAGTTGTCATGCCAGTTCAAGCTTAGACATTAGGAGATATGCTTGGATGAGGCTATGCAACTTTTCAGAATCCTTCAAGATGTCCTTTGCTAGTGCCCCCTTTGGCTCTTCCTTGTTTGGGCCACCAGTTAAAGATACGCTCACCCGCAGTGAACAATAAGGAAAGACTCTGTCTGCCATAGGAATTAAGTTTTCTACCCCTCAATGTACTTTCTCTGGAAACCAATGAGGTGGTAAGATGATGATCCAAAAATCTCTGGGACCTCTCCTGGACTCACGTTGGGATAATTCCTCCAGAGGCAGAGGAGAAAACTTCAGTGGAAGATGTTGTCCTAGAGGCAGAGGGGGTCTGCAGAATCAGGGCTTCAGAGATTCCTTCTCTGATGAGCCCTATTGGTGCTCCTGAAACATTGTCCGACCGTCTGCTTCTGGAGTCATTTGGGGGATATTTCTCTTTGCACCTAGATGCCTGAACAGAAATCACAAAAAATCATAGGTTCTAAGAATTCTTTCCAGAGGTTACTACATACCATTTTCCCTTCCCTTTCCTGAAAAGGAAACTTCCGAACCTTCCACCTAGTCAGATGGAAGATGCAGTTCTAGAAATACAAAAGTTGCTCCAGAAAAGAGTCATTCAGGAGGCCCCACCTGACCAGATAGGATTCAGAACCTATTCCCACTTCTTTTTAGTGCCAAAGAAAGCACTGGATCGAAGACCCATTTTGGATCTAAGCAACTTAAACCCATATGTAATGAAGATGAAGTAGTGAATGGTCATGGTTTAGTCCATTCTGCCTCTTCTGTGCAAGGACGTTTGAATATGCTCTGTAGATCTCCAAGATGCATACTATCACATAAAAATGGATAGGCAATCCAGGAGACATGTACAGTTTTGGCTGGGTGCCTATCATTACCAATTCAAAGTATTGCCCTTTCAACTCGCCACAGCCCCAGGGTGTTTACTAAATGCATGGCAGTAGTCCTAGCTAACTTGAGGATCAAGGGATTCGAGGTGTTTCCATATCTCGGTGATTGGCTCTTCACTGCCTCATCCAAGCATCAACTTATACAAGCTAGGGACTACTTGCTCCAAGTTTCTAACACCTTAAGCATCTTGATGAACCATACAAAGTTGAGCCTACACCCAGTACAGACCCTGGAATTTATAGGCACCCGCTTGAATGCTACAACTCAGGTGGCATCCTTACGTCTCCATTGCATCATATCCCTGAGACTTCAAGTTCAGACCATACTATCCCATCCGTTTCTTCCAGCACGATTAGTACTGCAAGCTCTGGGGTCAATGTTAAATATCATACTTCTAGTCACTGTAGCAAGGTTCTTTATGTGAGTCCTTCAATGGACATTGGTGGTACAGTGGTCCATACTTTACCTGCCCCTATCACTTCCCATGAGACCCACCCCAACCTTCAAACATCATATTCTCTGGTGGCTTCAGTTTGACTTGTTTCTGGGTAGACCATTTACCCTTCCATTCCCAGTTGCCACTGCGACCATGAAAGCTTCTCAACTGGGGTGGGGTGGAGCATTTCTTGGGAAAGATGGTCCAAGACATGTGGTCTCCTCTGGAGACCAGGTTGCATATCAGTGTCCAACAGATGAGAGCAGTCCTACTAGAGTTGCAAGCATTTCAGGATATTCTATCTCTAGGGATGATTGCAATTCAAACAGGCATGTCAGTAGTCTGGTACATCAACAAACAAGGAGGAACCCAATCCTACCCCCTGTACAGAGAGGCCATGAGGGTGTGGGAATGCATGATCACTTCAGACAGCTTTCTCATTGCAATGCACATCCCGGGGAAACCAACAAACTAGTAGACAGGCTAAGCAGGTCCATTCTGATGCCTCACGAGTGGTCTCTCAATCAGTCAGTAGCGAATATGATCTTCAGCCGCTGGGGCCAGCCTTGCTGCAAACTATTTGCTTCATCCCTCAACAACAAGTGTAACAAATAATCTGATGTTGTTAATCTTCGTTCATTCCTTACTGATGGATTATCTGTTCTGTCCTCGGAACTGAGCCAGCCAATATCAAGCTCGCATCAGCCAAAAATTCTTGAGCCAAGGTCCTATCCAGAATGCTCTACTCCCTGTTAAATCAGATCTCATTTGCCGCATTGCTGAACAGCAGGGTCAAGCCACTCTCTCAGCTAAGTGTATATTTCTTTGACAGTTTATATATTATTAATCTAAATTTTTCTCAAAAGTTTATTCTAATATTTTCCTACCCTATCACACACTTTAGACTCTCTTCCTTTAGTCTTTTCCCTTTATTACCCTCTTTTCTTACCTTGTGGTAATTCTCCATTACCATCATTGGTAAACCTTTTTTCTCTTTTTACCCTTTTCTTGGGTAGCCGTTATTCTTCCTTTTGCCACTGTGCTTCTTCTCTCAACAGCTGTGTCTGATAAGAAAAGTTCCATTGGTTTCAAACAGTGCAAGGATTACGGCCATAAGTTACCGCTTTCCGATGGCTATGACTTATGTGTCTACTGTCTTAATGTCTCCTACTTGACTGTAGATCCTCCGTGTGGGATCTGTAAAAACTTCTCTACCAGGACTCTCAATGAGATGAATAATAAATAATAAGTTAATTTTGAAATGTCTCTCAAGTCTCCTTTCTCTGAGGCTATTTCTGGGTCAGAGGGCGCACCCTCTCCTGTTAAACCCCGCAAGAGGCGTTCTTCCTCTTCTCCATCAAAGTCACTCCCTTCTTCTCCCTCTAGAGACTGTAGGGATTCGACTCATAAGAAGGTAAAATTGATTACTACTCCGGCGCTGCCACCTGTGACCCTGTCGGCTCCAGGCTTGGCACCACCCCAAATGATCGTGACTACAGCCATGTCTCCTTTATTGATATGGCACCGGAGTTCCCGGTGCAGACAACTATGGTTCCGACAGTTCTGTTGTAACCCCTAATGGCACAGTCAGTACAAGTTCAGTCCCCTTTGGCACCGTTGGTACAGTCCCCTTCAGCTCCAAGTATGATTCTTCTGTACTCCACGGCTCAGAACTTTTCGGCACCGACATGTACTTTGGTGCAGTCCTTTTCGACACTGTCCTTATTGCCGGTACAGACACTTTCCACTACGGCTGTGTACCCTTCGGGGCAGACCTTTGCTTTTACGGTGCAGACACCTTCAACTACCATGGCACCGACATCTTCAGTGCAGACTTTTTCCACACCGTTTTCTTCAGTGCAGACTTCCTTGGCTCTGAGCTCTGCACCTATTGAACTAGCAAGGACCAAATACTCCCCTTCACTGGATCCTTTTGCAAGCAGTCAGTATAGTCCTTTCTTGGAAAGGCCAGAATCGCCATCAGCCTTCTCCATGAGGTCAATTAAGAGTCTTTCTGAGCAGGATGTGTTGCGGCTTGTTGACCAGTTGCTTGTGGCCAGAGGTCTCTCTCAACCATCAAAGTCCACGTTCCCTCATTCAGGTGAGCGTATTTTGCCTCAAACCCCTACGTATACTCCTCCTTCGACTTCTACTCATGTCTCAAAGCCTATTACTCCAATAACAGCTTCCCTCCCTCTGACTCCAATAGTGGATCTCACTTTGGAACCAGAGTCATCCTTGTGGCCCTTGGTGCACTGGGCATCGGGCTCTCTCAGGCCAGTGGCTGTGCCGTTGGAGAGGGCATTCCTGGCTCCACTCCGATTTTTTTCTGTGGCATCTTCCAGGAATGCTCTCTCTCTCTTGCGGTTCACGGTCCTCTTGAGACTCCTGGTCTGGGGGGGGGTTGTCGGGGTGGGGTGTAACCCCGATTTCGAGGTTGTCGTGCTCGATTCCTGGTTCCCATCCCTCCTTGGGTGGGCCAGCATTCCAGGTCATGGAGAGAGCACTTGCTGGCAAAGCTCTTTTGTCGAAGTACTCTTCCCTCCTCTGTGCTGCAACTGCCACAAGCCTCAACCCCCGGACACCGGGCACAAGAGCTTCAGGTCTCTCCTCCTCAGGAGACCCCCTCTTTGCAGTCTTCCCCAGAACCTCCCACTGAGGAAGCACCCAGCAAAGCATCGTGCAAGAGGAAGCACATGGACTCCACTGAGGAGTCACTTGTCTGAAGATGCGGATTTTGATGACAAGAAAGAGTCCCCATGGTCACCCTCTGATGAGGTGTCCTTTGGTGACATCCTTGAGATCCTTAGAGGGGTGACTGGAAGCCATCTAATCCTTCCTCTGAGGAATCCGTATTCATGCAAGCTTTTCGTGCCTGGCCCCCTACCTCCTGGGTCACCCTGCCTGCTGATGAGCTCATCCATCTCATTGTGCAGCGTGCATTGAAAGCTCCTGATACCATGGAAGCAATACCTAAGAGGCCAGGCAATATTCTTTCATCCCTCGCGGAACACCCCCACTGGTCACGTGGTCTCCAAGTAGACGCTATGGTGGTGGCAGCTGCTACTAAGAAGGATTTGGCAGAAGAAAGCCAAACTGTCCATCCACCCAACAAGGAGTCCCGGGCGATTTAGAGATTAGGGAAGCATGTGTTTGCTTCATCGACCTTTCCCTTAAGGTCTTTGAATTATTTGGCAAATTTTACCAGGCTTCAGCGAGATCTTATCAACCAGCTCTCTGAAAACGTGGCAAGAGCTGTTTCTGATGAAGTCCCTGATAATGTGGCTTCTCAGATAGCCACCCTAGAGTCCATTTCCAACTCTTCCATGCGTCTTTCTCATGCAACGGAAGGGGCAGCTAGAACGGCAGGCGCAGGTATAGTCACCAGACATGCTTGTATGCGCCTTTGTGACTTTGTGGACTCCTTTACGGCTTCCTTCATGAATGCTCCGATAGAGGCTGCTTCTTTGGCCCTAAAGTCAAGGATACATTGGTACAGTGTGAACAAGATGACAAGACCTTGTCTGCCATTGGTGTCTGACACTCCACTCCTCAGTGATTCTATTCCAGAAATCAGAGGAGCGGAAAGATCTGGCACAACAAATCACAAGGTTCTTTCCGACCTACACGTGCCGAGTTTTCTCCTAGAGGCAGAGGGGGAAACTCCAATGGAAGATGCCCCTTTCAGGGCAGAGGAGGTCTGCGAAACCAGGGTTCCAGAGATTCTTTCTCTGGTCAGCCCTATCAGTGCTCCTGAAGCGTTGCCCGACTGCTCACCTCTGGAAGCGGTCGGGGGTCGTTTCTCCTTGTACCCTGCTGCCTGGCAAATCATAACAACTGACTCTTGGGTACAACGGATTATATCCAGAGGATATCACATCCCCTTCCATCTTTGCCCAGTCTCATCAAGAGTGTTACCCAATGTTCCACCCAGTCAAAAGGAAACAGCAGCACACGAAATCAAAAAGCTGCAACAAAAAAGGAGTCATCCAGATTGTCCCCCCAGACCAGATAGGATACGGATTTTTACTCAAGATTCTTTTTAGTGCCAAAAAAGACAGGGGACTGGAGACCAATTCTGGCTCTCCGTACACTAAACAAATTTGTAAAAACAAAGAAATTCTGGATGGTCACGGTTCAGTCTATCCTTACTCTTCTGGAAGAAGACGATTGAATGTGCTCTGTACATCTTCAAGATGCATATTACCACATAAAGATGGACAAATTCTCAAGAAGATACCTCCGCTTCCATATAGGAGCCAGTCATTACCAGTTTTGAATCCTGCCCATCGGTCTCTGTACAGCACCCAGAGTGTTCACAAAATGCATGGCAGTGGTTATCGCTCACTTGCAACTTCAAGGACTCCAGGCATTTCCATATCTAGACGACTGGCTTCTTACCTCCCCCACCAAGCGTCTACTGGAAGAAGCCTTGCAGTATACTCTCTTAACAGCTCGAAGCCTGGGAATCACTATAAACTGGGAGAAATCTAACACAACTCCAACTCAGGCTTTGGAATTCATAGGGGTACTGTTGGACATAAGAAATTGCAGAGCATCCCTTCCAGAACACAGACTTCAGAGAATAAGACAAGTTCAACCATTGCTCTGTCACCACAAATCCCCAGCTCGATGTTTACTTCAGCTATTGGGGTCAGTGGCAGCTTCAGTCACCATTGTTCCCCTAGCCAGATTCCACATGAGACTTCTTCAATTGCTACTTCTCACTCAGTGGTACCCTCTACAACATTTTTGTCTTTTCAAATAAGTGTGACTCAGAGATGGAAACAAGATTTACTCTGGTGGACGTCTCAAAATCCCCAACAATGAGCTCGCCCTTTCACCCCCATCTACCAATAGCCACGGTGACCACGGACACCACCCTGATTGGGGGGGGGGCTATGTCAGGGAAACTCTGTACAAGGCACCTGATTGGAGGCAGAAGCCCTTTTGCAAATCAATGTCCTGGAACTGAGGGCGGTGCTTCCAGCGTTGCAAGCATTTCACTCCATCCTTCCGTCAGGGACTATTGCAATACAATCAGACATGTCAGTGGTCTGGTACATCAACAAACAAGGGGGCACCAGATCTTACCCGTTATGCCAAGAGACCTTGAGAATACGGCAATGGGCGATAGCTCACAACCGCTTTCTGATTGCAACGCATATTCTTGGGAGCTCCAATGTGATAGCGGACAAATTGAGCAAGTGCATTCTACAGCCTCATGAGTGGTCCCTCAATCCTCTGATAGCTGCACAAATCTTTCACAGCTGGAGCCAGCCTTGCTGCGACCTATTTGCCTCCCCAACCAACTACAAGTGCAGCAGCTAGTTTGCCCTAATCCCTCCTCAGGGACAGTCATCAAGGGACGTTCTAGTCCACACTTGGCCCTCTGGTCTTCTTTATGCCTATCCACCTCTTCCCCTCATCTCCCGATTTCTAAAGAAAGCGTGACAGTTGAAGAGCAAAGTGATCCTCATTGCTGCATATTGGCTTTGACAAGTCTGGTTTCCCTTCCTCTGGCCTCACTTGCTGTATCAACCATGGATCCTGAATCCATCACCAACATTGATCTCCCATCCGCAGGGGCTGATTCACCCCAATCTAACAGCCCTGAAGCTGACAGCTTGGTTTCTCCACTTCCTATGATTGCCAGGCATAAAAACCTTTCGTCCCCTGTGTGCAATATTCTTATTGCATCTCATAAATCGTCCACCAGACTAATTTATCTTAACAAATGGAAGAGGTTCTATGGGCAACAGATAAGCAAACAGACCCCTTGTCAGCCCCGGTCTCGGTGGTATTAGATTATTTATCACATCTTTTCCACTCTGGGGTGTCTGCCTCTACTATCCGTGTACATTTAGCTGCCATCTCGAACTTCCATATTGGTTTTCAAGATTCTTCACTTATGTCACACAGACTCTGTAAGATTTTTTTGAAAGGAGTTATCCACCTAAAACCTCCCTTCAGAGAACCTGTACAACCTTGAGATTTGGCTTTGGTTCTGCAAGCTTTAACAGCTCCACCCTTTGAACCTGCATCCTCTTATGATGTAAGATATCTCTCTTGGAAACCTTTGTTTATGATTGCAATCACATCAGCCAGACGATTGTCAGAACTTCAAGCCTTATGCATCAAACCTCCTTATCTTATCTTCCACAAAGATAGGGTATCACTGAGAACCAATTCTACCTTTTTACCAAAAGTGGTGTCAGAGCGATCTATCAACCAATCTATTGATCTCCCAGTGTTCTTTCCTAACCATTCTAACAAGGGAGAGTATTGCTTACACTCCTTGGATGTTCATAGACAAATACGATTTTATCTGGACAGAACAAAATCTACCCGTAAATCAGACCAACTGTTTTTGGCTTTTTCTGGTCCTAGACAGGGTCATCCTGTATCAAAAGTTACATTGGCTTCATGGTTGAGAAACTGTATCACCTTTATCTACAACAAAAACAATCTCACCTTGCCTCATAGAGTCAAAGCACATTCTACAAGATCTATGGCAACTTCAGCAGCTTTCCATGCTAAGGCTTCCCTCAATGATATTTGCTCAGCTGCAACTTGGGTTAAACCTCATACATTTATTCTTCATTACAAATTGGACTTGGCCTCCCGAGGCAGAGCTTCCTTTGATTCCATGGTGCTCAGGAATGTCCTTCCATGAGGACCACCCAGGAATACAGGTAGCTGGAGACTCTGTCCCATCAGTAAGGAATGAACGAAGATTAACAACATCAGATAAAGAAGTTATGTCTTACCATAATGTTCCATCTGTGTTGTTGATCTTCGTTCATTCATTACTTCCCACCCTCCGTCCCCCATCCGGAGGTTCTTGGTTTATCTCATGTACTCCTTTCTGGTAGGTCTGTTATGACCAGAGGTAGCCTCTACTTTTATCTATCAACTTGCAAACTCGATCTGAGGTAACAGGGAGTAGAGCATTCTGGGTAGGACCTCGGCTCAAGAGTTTTTGGCTGACGCAAACTTGATATTGGCCCGCTCGGTTCCAAGGACGGAACTGATAGCCCATCAGTAATGAATGAACGAAGATCAACAACACAGATGGAATGTTATGGTAAGACGTAACTTCTTTTTTCATTCTGTTCCCCCTCTGGGGGAGTCACGAGAGATGCTCTGATTCACGATAGGCCCCCAGGTCTCCTGTATGCTTACTCTCCTCTTCCTCTTATTTTAAAGTTCGTACAGAAAGCAAGCAGACTGAAGAGCTCAGTCATCCTTATGCCCCCTTTTGGCTTTGACAGGTATAGTTCCCCTTCCTCTGGTCTCACTTGAGATATTCCTCCATGGATACTGGGAACCACTCAGTATCTTCTGTCCCATCCATCGAGAATTCAACACTAGATTCTTCACGCACTCAAACTAACTGCGTGGCTTCTCCACTTCCAGTAATAGTTAGACAATCCAGGTTTGTTTTCCCAGTTAGTGAGATTATCTTGGCCTCATATAAGACTTCTACCAAGAAAGTCTACAGAAGCAAATCAAATTGAAAAGATTTTCTGTTTGATCTTCCAACCAGAATATTGACCCTTTATCAGCACCCATTTCAGCTATTCTGCTTTTCCTAACAACTCTCTTTAAAGAAGGGGCTAGTTTTATTACTATTAAGCTTCAATTGGCAGTCATCTGTAATTTCCATTCTGGAAACAAATCCCTTTCTCTGGCTATGTCCAGATTGTTTAAAACCTTCATGAATGGTGTCTTTCTTCCTTGATCCCCAATAAAAGACCCCACTACTCCTTGGGACCTTACTATAGTACTTCAGGGTTTAACTCATAAACCCTTTGAACTAGCAGACAAATGTGATATGAAGTTTCTGTCTTGGAAAATGATCTTTTTAGTAGCTATTACTTTGGCAAAATGAATTTCTGAGCTTCAGGCCTTCAGCCTCCTTACATTATCTTTCATAAGGCCAGAGTATCTTTACTGACCAATCCTTCCTTTCTTCCTAAAGTGACTACAGAGAGTAACATTAACCAGTCCATACAATTACCAGTCTTCTTTCCAAAGTTTACAAATAAGGGGAGTACGTGCTTCACTTCCTTGCTGTGCACAAACAATTACGATTTTACCTTTAAAGAACAAAGAAGTTCAGGAACTCCGATCAGCTGTTTGTATCTTTTTTCCATAGCTGCTTGGGCCGGGCAGTGTCTAAACTTATTGTAGCCAAATGGATTACTGATTGCATTTCATTGGTTTATTCTCAAAAAGGATTCGATTTATCATGACCCCCGTAGAGCTCACTCTACTCGGTCTATGGCTACATCATCTGCCTTTTCGTCAAGGACTTCCATTAATGATATTTGTGCTGCAGCCACTTGGTCTAAGACTCGCACTTTTGTTACACATTACAAATTGGACATTGTCTCTAGAAACAGAGCTTCTTTTGGTTCGTCAGTGCTCCGGCATGTCCTTCCATGAGGGCCTCCCAAGGGCTATGTAACTGGGGATTCTGTCCCATCTGTGAGGAGGAACGAAAAAGGACAACATCAGATTTAGAGGTTATGTACTTACCATAACTTGGCATCTGTGCTGTCAATTTTCTTTCTTCCTCACTTTCCCTCTCATCCTTCCCCCAGCCTTTTCTGCCCTAGAAGTACCTGGTAGACTCTTTTGGAACCTTTCAATTCCAAGTTTGAGCCCTAACGTTTTCTAATGTCCTTTGATCTAATTTATAAGTTGGGAGTTTTGGCAGCAAACTCAATCTGAAGAGTTAGGGAAAATAGAGCATTATGGGTAGAGGGAGGAGCTCAAGAATTAGATCTGAAGTCTTTTTATGCTGTTGAGTCGGATCTGAACCCATCTGTGAGGAAGCTCAACCAAACAGAAAGCAAACATTTGCAATGTCTCAAGTTTGCATTATTTCAAATACAGATATTCAGAATGTAATAAATTCTAGTTTATATGTAATTCAAAATGCAGAGTTAAGTTGCAGTATTGCAGATACAGATGAAAACACAGTCAGTGTACATAACATGCAGATTTCCAGACAATAAACAAAGGAAGTGTTTGTAATTTCTCAAGTTCACGTTGTCTCAAATACAAATGTTGCGAATGTAACAAATTCTAGTTTATTGTTTTCAGAAGCCAGTGCAAGTTCTGCAGTGAGGGCTAAGAGGGATCAGAGTGCAGATTTTGATCAGTTTGATAAAGTAAACACCAGCATAAATAGTATACTGACTTCATGGCAAAGTAAAGAAGAAATGCATACCTTAGCTCAGTCAGTGTTATTGCTAGTGTTTCAGGGAAAATAGAGGAAACGCATACCATGCCATAGCGCAAGTCAGTGTTGTTGATAGCTCTGTAAAGAATGATTTTCAGCTTATCTATAAAGAGTGTGGCAGTCTAGCACCAAACCACATTTGCAGTATTTCATTGTTTACAGAAAAGAAAATATGGAATAATGTGCTGATTTAATTCAGCTACATCAATTTCAGTTACAAATAGACCTCTACTAGAAGACACAAGTGCAGTTTTGTCAGGATTTAATAGGTCGAAGATTACAGCTGTTAACAGTTCTAAGTGTAACCGTTTTGTACTAGGTGTAACCGTTTTGTACTAGGTATGGACATGTCACCAGAGTTGCATGTTTTAGACTTCAGTAACAAGATTTTATGAAAAAATAAAAATGCTACAGAATGCACAGTAGTGCACACAGATGACATTTGTAAGAATTTGCATGCAGTAAATTGTGCAAATGTACAGAATTTAAAGAATTGATTATGACAGGAACAAACAAGATTTATGAGTTAAAGCTAAAATAAATTCCATTTATCGTGAAGTACTGGTAGAGCAAACCAAGGCACATTAACAGCATAAATATCATAAAAACGTTTTATTTGTGAGTGCTTTCACGGCTTAAACCTGCCGCTTCATCAGACATTTTAAAACCATTTTGACTGTTGCATTTTAAAGAATTCTTAACCAATAGCAACATAGTAACAATCATTATCTAATTAGTCTGTTAAAGAGATAGACAATATATAAAAAATATGTATATATGACTATGAAAATACATAAAAAATAATTAATAGATGAACCTACTTACATCTATTTGCAATATAGTTACAAATGACAATAAAGACATCTGTAATATATGACATTTCATAAAGGCATAACATATAAAAAATATATAATATGAAACCTTGTCATTTAAATCTCCTATTTTTTAAAATAGGCTTGATGCATATTTTATCGTTCAGCCCTTTACCCTTATTGCCTCTCATTTGAATAATCCATCTTAATTCTATGGATTCCATCTTATTTTCAGTGTCACCCCCACGAATATTTTCGTGAATCACCTCCAAAACCATAAATTTAAAGCTGTGTGATGCATCATTTGTTACAATATGTTTGCCCCTACGTATGGTGAACAGTATAAGGAACTATTAGTTCAGTGGCAGAAATTGAATCTAGAACTCAGCTACAATTACATGCATTTACTTATTAAGTTTTGTAATCCTGAGGAAGAAAGACTATTGTCATCGGTCATGGACTTACAAATGAGTTATACAATAAATATCCTGCTGATATATTAGATGTAAAATTATGTTACATCTTGGATTCAGTGACAGCCTTTGAGTGCAAATCGCTTCTACAAAAACAGAAAAAACTGGATAGAGATGCAGGCGATTTTTCAAATAGGCGTGTCTTTGCTTGGCCCAGAGCAGCAATCAGGCAACCACAGATGCCTGACAATCAAGAGATTAAACAGCCTAATTTAAATACTGCTGATGAAACGGCCATAGAATTGATTACGAATATGACAACGTCTGCTTGTACTCCTTCTGTGTCAGCATACACTCAGAAGAACAATGTAGATGTTAGGAGTAAAGCTCCACTTCTTAATGCGTCCAGCATTAACAACAGTTTATGCCCATTTCATCCTCTATTGAGCAATGCTTCCACTGAACAACAGCAGCATGGAGCTGTTAATTTAAACAAGAATGGCCATTCTTTCCCTTTTCCTATAAATTCACCTGTGAACAGACGTTCGTTCAGCAGAGGCAGGTCGAACGCAAGCTGAACTCGGACAGCACCGACAACCACAGTTTGAAGAAAATGTGGCAGAAACCGACAAGCCCTTAATTTGGAACATTTCTTCATATAATTTGTCAGCAGAGGAAGTTTCTCTGCTTAACAAAGGTGTGAGTTTTATACCTACCCAACTGAGTGATATTTCGGACTGTATTGTTGACTTAAAAATGTTCACGCGCAATATCATGTTAAAAGTGCAATATTAAAGTAATGAGTTTGTTGGAAAAGATTTCACTCAGCCTAGAAAACCTAGTACTTATATACCAAGCAATATTGCAGCAGTAGAAGTTTTTGAAAAGAAATGTGAAAATGATATTGTTTCTTTATTTAATAATAGGAACATGGGGAAGGTTAATTTTAATTTGAATGCTCTAGAGCACTAAGCGCTAAAAAATTTGTCTTCCAGTACCTCCATAATCATCAAATCTGCTGATAAAGGAGGTCCTACAGTAGTGATGGATAAAAAGTACTATGTAAATGAGATGTTATCTATGCTTGGAGATGCAGATACATATACTCTTATGTCTTATATCGAAGTCATTATTCGGAGAGTTAACAGTGCTTTAAATGATTGTTTGTTAGGACGTAATATTACTATGGAACAATACAAGTATTTTGTAAGTGATGAACCTACTATTCCTTGTTTACACGGATTGCCAAAAAATCCATAAAGATGCATATAAACCGCCCTTTAGACCGATAGTATCTGGCAGAGGTTTGGTGCACAGAGAGTATGTCAATTTTCCTTGAGAAACAGCTTCAAAGTATTTTATGCAATAACAAATATGTTTTAATTGATACAAAGAATTTTCTAAGTGACCTATATTCTTTTGTGAAAGGAAAAAATTGTACTTATTTTTTATTAGTTACATTAGATGTTCAATCTTTATTTACTTGTATTCAAAATTATATAGGTGTAGACATATTAAAGGAATATCTTTGTATTAATATTAAATTTAATGCAACATTTATAGAATTATTGTGTTTATTTATGGAAATTATTTTAGAAAATAATGTTTTTACTTTTGACAGTCAATTTTATTTACAGAAAAAGGGCGTAGCTATGGGCACTTCTAGTCCCAATAGCTACGTCAATATTGTTATGGCACAATGGGAAACCACAAATATACGTATGAGATTTCCAGAAGTTGTTTTCTACAGGAGATTTGTAGACTATCTCTTTTTATTATGGGATGGTGACTTAGATTCACTTTTGAAGTTTCACGAATATCTGAATTCATCCACCTCTTTTTTAAAGTTCACTCTTAGTTATTCTATGGACTCCATAAATTATTTAGATGTCACCATCTTTAGGTTATTTGATAATACATTTTCTACTAGAATATATAGAAAGAGTTGTTATAGCAATAACTACCTTCACAGAAAAAGTATGCATCCACCATTTATTTATCGTAATATTATTAAAAGTCAAGGCCTTCGAGCCTCTAGATTAAATGCCAGTGATGTAGATTTTAACATAAAAACTTCTTCCCTTTCAATGAGGTTTCATGAAAGGGGATATAATAGAAGAGAAGTGGACACTATTTTAAACAAGGTAGTACAGTCTCATAATAATGAAGGGAAACCATACTTTGATGATGGACCTTGGAAAAATTTTTCACAGACTGATAGAACTAGGGGTTCATTAAGGATGCCCCTCACCCATTCAGGAAATATTCATAGCATTGAGGAAGTTGTAAAAAATAATTGGTCTATACTCAAGAAGTAGTCTCTATAGTGGGTAAAAAACCCAGTTTTACATATAAAAATAAAAGGAACTTAAAAAGATTGTTATGTTTTCCTAAAGATGTTATGAATATTGGTTCAAATAAAATAAATGGGACTTTCCCTTGTAAAAACTGTAATTGGTGTAAATTTATTGACAGCTCAAATTAATTTTTGCATCCTGACACAGGAAAATTTTTACATTTTCAGGTTCAGGCTGATTGTAATACTATACATTTAGTGTATTTAGCTATATGCCAGGCCTGTAATAGTCTCTATATAGGCAAAACAGATTGCCGTCTTTGTGATAGAATAAGAGAACATGTCTACTGTATAAATCTATATGCACTAATGCCCTGGCCAAACAGATTGTAACAAATGATGCATCACACAGCTTTAAATATATGGTTTTGGAGGTGATTCATGAAAATATTCGTGGGGGTGACATTGAAAATAAGGTGGAATCCATAGAATTAAAATGGATTATTCTAATGAGAGGCAATAAGGGTAAAGGGCCGAACGATAAAATATACATCAAGCCTATTTTAAAAAATAGGAGAGTTAAATGACAAAGTTTCATATTATATATTTTTTATATGTTATGCCTTTATGAAATGTCATATATTACGGATGTTTTTGTCATTTTTATTGTCATTTGTAACCATATTGCAAATAGATGTAAGTAGGTTAATTGATTATTTTTTATGTATTTTCATAGTCATATATACATATTTTTATATATTGTCTATCTCTTTAACAGACTAATTAGATAATGATTGTTACTATGTTGCTATTGTTTAAGAATTCTTTAAAATGTAACAGTCAAAATGGTTTTAAAATGTCTGATGAAGCGGCAGGTTTAAGCCATGAAAGCACTCACAAATAAAATGTTTTTATGATATTTATGCTGTTAATGTGCCTTGGTTTGCTCTACCAGTACTTCACGATAATTGTTTTAATATCCACGGTTGTGGTTTTAACTGGCAGTGCATTCATACCTCTGGAGGACGTTTATTCTTTTTTTTCTTCATAAAATAAATTCCAGTTCATCTGCCACAGCTGAAGTGTAGGGAGTCAACTTACATAATGGGAATGGCCAGTAAGAAAAAAATGGTAACAATAAGCATTTACCATTCTGGAAGCACATGTTGTGTAAGGCATACCAGAAATGACAGTCAAGTTAATTCACAGAATAAAGGACTTACAGTTATAGATCTGACAAATTATTTTTTTGTGTTTCGTTTAGCAGACATTAAGACCTTTGAATTATGGTAGTCAAGTGCTACAGTGCATAAATAATATCTTGATACAGACAGAGGCAAAAATAGCATTCACAGATATTAAATGACGTTTTGCTAGTTTATAGAATGTAAAATTTAAAGTCAGTGATACATTTTAGAAGTGACAGTAAACTCAAAAGTTCCAATCCCAAGCAACAAAAGGGTGCAAGACAAATATTGTGTCTTTAAAGCCACAGATTCTACTTCACATACTTCTATAAAGGACAGACAAGTAAAGTTCCAGAATCAGATTAATTCAACTCTAGTAATAAATGTGTATATGAAAACAATTCAAGACTGTTTATATTTCATGAATAAAATTGCAGTTTACCAAGCAGTCCAGAAGTATGGACTTGCATAACTGAGTTACCAGATTACAGGTCAGCTCAGTGAGCTGAAATAGTCAGTACCGTATGCCATACAACAGTATGGTAAAGATCAGTTTAATATTATTAGTGACGGTTTTATGCTATAACAGTTCTTACTATTTATCCAAGAAAATTGTAGACAGGGTTACAAGTCACTTCTTCAGACCTTAAACCACCTCTAGACAATAATGCCGAAATCCTTATTTCTAAGATTCAGCTCAATACTTGTAAATCTATATATATATATATATATATATATATATATATATGTATCTACCTTCCTCCTGGTAATAACATAAACACCCTTGACAATATCCTTAGCTGGCTTTCTGTAAATCTCCCACAAGAAACTATAGTTCTTGGTGACTTTAATATCGACTGAAAGTGCTGTAGTACAGAACAACCTACTATCCTTATTAACCTATATGGCTTTTCTCAAACTATTACCTCTCCAACCAGGATTAACAAACCCAATAATAAAGAAAGTACCTTAGATTGGATTCTCACAAATAATCCTCATCAAACATACAAAGTAGGGACCCTCCCAGATGATTTAAGTGACCACTCAGTGACCTATATTATCAGGCATAAGATCAATATTACCTATACAAGTACATTCAGGACAATATGGACCAAAAAACATTTTAACTCTGAACTTTTCCAAAGTGAACTTAAGGCATGTAATTGGTCACCAGTAAAATACCTCCCACTTGATGAAGCAATAAAATACTTCAATTCCAAATTCTTAGCCATCCTAGGCCATCATGCACCAACACGCTCTATCAGAAATAAGGCTAAACCTGTCCCATGGCTCTCAAAAGAAACCAAGCAAAAAATTCTTCTTAGAAACAAACCCTGGGCTAAATGGTGTACTACTAAAGACCCAATAGACCAAAAAAAAAATTCGACAACTGAGAAATAATACAAAAAAAGCTATTCTCTTAGATAAAAAGAACTTCTACTTCCAACTCCAACAAACTCACCAAAATAAACCCCAAAAGTTTTGGGCAAGCATTAACAGACTTCTACACCCAGGCCAATCCATTACACCAAACCCATAAGGCACTAACCTTGAGAATCCCACTCAAACCGCCAAAGCCTTCAATACCTTTTTCACAGAATGCAATACAATCTCTTGCCAATCAACTATCCCCAGACAGCTCAACTCTGCCAACTTCCACTACTAGCTCACTCCCTTCATTTCAGTTGCAATCAGTTCCAACTTCCCTCATCTGCACCCTTCTCCAAAAACTAAAACCAACCACCCCCTCAGCTGACCAACTACCTGCAAAATACCTGCAAAAAGCAGCTAAAGCCATAGCCTATCCCATTTCCATACTGATTAACAGAACCGTAACTGAAGGTACCATCTCAACTATTTGGAAAATCTCTCACATTCTTCCCTACATAAAGGTAGTAACTCAAATGAATTTTCAAACTATCGCCCCATAGCCTTACTTTTTCCATTGGCAAAAATAATTGAAAAGTGCATCCATAGGCAACTACTATACCACCTAATCCAAAACAACTTACTTGCTAATTGTCAACATGGATTTAGGCCATTCCATAGTACCCCCCCCCCCACTGCCCTTTTATCCTTTACAGACTGCATAAACAAAAACCTTAACATCAACATTCTTTCCTCTGCACTCTTTATTGATCTTTCTAAAGCTTTCGATATGGTTAACCACTAGCTACTTATAAATATACTCAAATCCCTCTCACTTGATGCACTGGCCATAAAATGGTTCCAGTCGTACTTAGACAATAGACAGCAGGCTGTGCTATGGGATAATAATCTATCTACTCACCTCCCCATTAACCTTGGTGTCCCTCAAGGCTCCATATTAGGCCCGCTAATAGTCTCTGTTTTCTTTTAATGACCTACACTCAGCAATTCCTCAAGCTACCTGTATACAATATGCCGATGACTCCACAATAATATGCTCAGCTAATTCACCATCTGAGCTACAGTCCCTAACCCAAAAGGCATTTAATATAGTTGAAAAATGTTCTTTACAGAGCTGCCTCCTCCTGAACCCCCAAAAAACAAAACTTTTACTTTTCACTCCTACCCAGAAATCTACCCCAGTAGATTTTACAGTCACGTCTAATAATGGCACTCTCATATCTCCTGACCCAACCACCAAACTCTTAGGAATAACAATAGACTGCAACCTTAACTTTGATATTCATGTTAACAACACAGTAAAAACAGTCAATAAGAAACTGGGGTCCCTCTATAGAATCAAACCCTACCTTACACCATTAGCTAGAACCACTATAGCTCACACTCATTTAATCTCCACACTCCTCTATGATTCACCTATATATACTAATCTGTCAAAAATAACCTCAACCATTAGCTAGAACCACTATAGCTCACACTCATTTAATCTCCACACTCCTCTATGATTCACCTATATATACTAATCTGTCAAAAATAACCTCAACAAACTGCCAATCTCCTACAATAATATTGCTAGATTTGCCACTGGCTCTCCATTTAGAACTCACCATTGTCTCAATCTAAAGCAGCTAGGATGGCTAGAGCTACAAAATCAGCTTCGATTTCACCAGCTTACTATTGCCCATACGACCCTTTAGCAACCTACCAATACTCCAGTACTCTTTAGTCTTATTACCCCTTACAAAAATCTTAAAAACTTATGCTCATCAAATAAATTACTTGTTTGCACAAGTAAATCCAACAACTTGTCAGGAGACTCTCTGTTCTCTAACACTGTTGGGAAAAACTGGAACCTACTCCCCTGTGAACTTTTATCACTGTCTTCAACATCACTTTTCAAATATAAACTGAAACTATACCTCATAACACATTGGTTATGCCCCTGTACTAACCCCAACTAGCTCACCATCTTTTTATTTACTGGATACTGCTCTCCTTTAACTCTTCTGTATTAACTCCAGTCTTTCTCCTTAATAAACAAAGAGACCATGATCTTGTAATTTAAGCTAATGTAGTTAGAAACATCATTCTAATGCATAAAGTTTTATTTAGTGTTTGTGCTAAGATTGTTAGTAAGTAAGCTATTTTACTATTATTTATTACATTATTGTACTGTACCAACATTTTTGTAATTGTGTGTTTTTGGAGCTTATCTCCCCTGGCCTCTACTGAAAATGGACATGTATCCAATTAGACTAGCCCGGTCAACAAATGTAAAATAAATAAATTATTAGCAGCATATGTTTATTTCATGCATAAAAATGTAAATGAAGTCAGGGCAACAAGCAATGCTATCAGTTTATAATTGTTAAAGCTGCAAATAGGTTCATAGGTGTGTACTATGCTAATGGCCCTGGAGCCTTTACAAGCCTAGCCCATAGAAGTGCCCTGGCATCGTGCTGTCTGACGTTAGTTCCCAATGCCTCTCTAAGTAGAGGCACTGGAGTGAAACCGGGGTGAGCTTTCTATTACCCATCCAGTCATCAAGATTTCTCTTGAAGAGGGATAGCGAGGTGCTCTGCTTGACATTTATGGGAAGTCTATTCCAGAGCATGGGCAGTCTCTGGGTGAGGAACCTGTCCCTCCTGCATGTTCTGTTGAGTGTGGCAATGAGGTTGAGGTCTCTAGAGCGTGTGGTGTGGAGGGATTGGGATTTCTTTAGATGTAGCATTTCTAACAGAGTCAGACATGGCTTTGTAAGTCAAGCAGAGATTGCATCTAAGTAGGTGATATGAGACAGAGAATAGCTGGAGTCTGAGTCTGTCCATGTAAGACATGTGTTTAATGCCTAGGATGGGTGCCGTGAAGTTAGCCATCTCTATTTTAAGGAGTCCAAAGTCAGCTTTGGAGAAGTTTTTCAAGGTGGTTACCTTTGCAAGGGGTGTGGGTGAGATGTGGATTTTCATGGTGATTAGTTTATGTTCGGATCTGACCAGGGAGGGGTTGACTATTAGTGTAGAGCAATGGTTGCCCATGTTAGTAATAACCATGTCAAGGATGTTGCTTCCTGTAGTGGGGGTCAGAATGAGCTGGTCCAGGGCACTGGAATTAATGAATTCCAGGAAGCGTTGGGCCGGTGTATTGATGCTTGAGTAGTTTTCCCAGTTGATGGAGGGATAGTTGAAGACTCCTAGTATGATAGTGTTGGGTTGGACCTTGACAGATTCCAGGGTGCTTAGGAACATGGAGTGAGAGTCTAGGGACCTATACCAGGTTATGACCTGGATCACCGTCTTACCCAGTGTTAGTTGTACCTGAAGTATCTCAGATGCGTTATGCTGGGCTACTAGGATGGAGGTGTGCATATCCTTTATGAATATGGAGACACCATCACCTTTGGAGCTTCAGTCCATGTTTTGGGGCCAAATGGTGTGGAATGAGTTATAGCCTGGTAGCCCAGGGGTGCTTTCTGCCACTTACCAAGTCTCCATTACAGCACAAATGTCGATGTTTTCCATTTTGAGGAGTGCTTCGAGCGAGTACGTCTTGAGATTTAGACTTCAAGCATTGAGCAGCATGACCCTCAGATTGCATTTATTTATAGCTGTCATGGTGGTAATTTGGCCTTTGGAACACTGCCTAAAAAGGCATTATAGGGGAGACAAGAGCCTTAGCCAGTACCCGGAAACCCAGGGGTGACAGATGCAGCCGTCTCTGGCAAACCATTGAGGTCTGTCAATCATGTCATCACAAGCAGACAGATACTGGATCCCCTTAGAATGACACCAGAAATGTAGCCAATTGTTGAAGTCGATCATTTTTTGTTTGTACTGTGGTATCATTCTAGGTGATGGTAGGATACTGCACAAGGCTAGTGTCATACCTGCCTGGGCCACATAATCCGAGAGCTCTACCATGTCTCATTTAATGTAGTCCAGGGAGGTGCATCTCAGGTCATTCACAGCCACATGGACAATGATAGAGTCCTACTTGTACTTGTTGTGGAGTGACCTGAGTGCATGTGTTATGTGTCGGATTCTGGCACCTGATAGCTGACTGTTACCTTCTCCTTATTCAACCTAATGAGTGGGACATCTCTGTGCCTCACTATTGAGTCACCTATTATTAGTGTATTGGACAAGGTACTTAGCCTTAGGGGCTTAGGTTGAGGGGCACACTATGGAGATGAGCTATGTGTCTTGTGCTGTGTTATGGTGGTCGAGTGTGTTTCTGTCTTGGAGGTCTCTACTGTTTGGTTAATTTTCTATTGAGAGCCTCCACGAATGTGGGTGTGTGGTTTGTGTTTTTTGTGAGAGCTGTGATAGTGGGTGTTCTGGAGGGCTATGTGGCAGGTGTTGACCTTCTCCTCTTGACCAGCTAGTCCAGTCTTGGCTGGAAAGTGCATAGCTTCCAATTTGGTGATATAAGTGCATCTCTCACAAGTCTGAGTGTTGGGAGGTAAGAGGAGAGGGTTATCTGTGTACATGAAGCAGTTGCTACACTGCCTCAGAATGCCCAAGTGCACCAGGTTAATAGGAGAAAGCACAGGAAACTGCCCTTTAATCATGCCAGGAGGGGTGGTCATAACTATTAAGTACTGGAGCTATTTCCGTGAAGAACGACTAGTGCTGATGGCAGTTAGGTGTGCTATAATAATTGCTACAAAAACCTGTTGAAGTGCAAAATGATTAGGCTATTTGAAGTGCAAGAGAGAAATAACTAGCGAGTTCTAAGGGAAAACTGAAGAGCAGACTTTCTGGCACCAGTAATAGTTTACCTCAGCTCGGCACCGCTGAGCGGAGCTTCAACAAGCGCAAACCCGCAGAAATGCCGGCTTTTAAACCAGAAAGTTGAAAGGGATGGAAAAACTGCCCAAACAGCCAATAAACTACAATTTCTAGGCCAGAAACCACTCCTCTTCTGGTAGCTAGGCTACCTAGTGCTTTACTACTCCCACTGATAAGCTTGAAGGCTTCCCTCCAACACAGGAAGGCTTGGGGGGCTCAGAAGCTTACAAACAGTTCTGGATACAACAAATCTGAATCTGTACTCGACTAGTTACAGAAAAGGTGGGAAACGAGCTCAAATGCAGGCTTTTAAACCAGAAAGTTGAAAGGGATGGAAAAACTGCCCAAACGGCCAATAAACTACAATTTCTGGGCCAGAAACCACTCCACTTGTGATAAATAGGCTACCTAGTGCTTACTACTCCCACTGATAAGCTTGAAGGCTTCCCTCCAACACAGGAAGGCTTGAGGGGCTCAGAAGCTTACAAATAGTCCTGGATACAGCAATTCTGTATCTGGACTAGACTAGTTACAGAAAGTTGGGAAACAAGCTTAGAACATTCTTTTTTCACAGAAAAGCAGCTAAAACAGCAGTAAAAACAATTCAAATGCAGTGCAAGTTAGCACACTTGAGTGTGTAGCAATATTAAAGCAAATACAGGTTAAATAAATGCAATTAAATTTAAAAAAATGACTAAAAACAAGTGCAGAAAGCAATAAATTAGGAAAATATCAAAATGGAGGCACTTATAGTATCAGAAAACAATGCCAGCAAATATATAAATAATTCAGTCAAGCAAAAATTAAGATAGTGCAGAACTCTGAACAGTTCAAAAGTGCCAAAAATATACTTATTTCCAGATTGTTTGAGAAGCACACTCAGTCAGAACACAAGGGGATTCTAGCAATGGTAGATTCTAGCAAAGTGTATTTTTAATGTATATAAAGTGGAAAGGGAGAAAGGAGGAACAGAATATAATTCAAGGTTAAGAAACTAACTGGGTTAGCCTTCTCAAATGTTCTCTCTGTATTCGGTAGAATGAGCTAATGACACTAGACTGGGAGGAGTGTCCCAGATCAAATTTACAGTACGGGCGGGCAACTGCAAAGCCTCCAAGTATAAGAACAAGACACCACATCTACTAGATACACTATTTTAGGCAGAAAACACTACAGAAATGTTTATCACAGCAGAAAAACAGCAGCGAGCCACTAAATAAAAATTTTAAACAGATAAAGTAGCAAGGAGACTCTAGAGAACTCTTTTAACTGCAAACAAATCAGTTGTATGATACACTCCTTGGCAGGAAATCGGAACAAACAGGTGATTAACAAATGGTGAAAATTTCCAGTTAATACCTTTCACAAAGTGAAACTAGCTAAAAAAGCTGTACAAACAGTGTGACAGTAAAAAATTTATTTATTAGGCCCTGTAAGGCAAACAATTTTAGTACAACCATGCAGATTAGTTTATAGCAATAAAATACAGTAAAAATTATGCAGTAGACAATAAAAAGTGCTATAAATGGCTAGAATAATCAATAGCTAGTAAAAATAAGCAAAAAAAAAAAAAAAACAGGATACTTATTGTTATATATCACAGATCAGAGTTGTGGTCAGTGCCGCTCCTCTGCTCAGCTCAGTGTGTATAGAGAGAAATTCTCTCAAAGTTAGGGCTTAAATACCAGAAGATACAACCTGAAACAACTTTAAAAACAAGCTCAAAAGAACCAATGAGTGCTTACTGCAAGCCCTAGACCAGCCAACCTCTACGAGCCAGCAGCCAATCAATACAATCCTCTCACAAAGGCAAAGAAAGGCTTCTGCTAATTCAAGATGGCCTGGGACATGTGCTCAAAACAAACAACCACTGCAGACAAACAAACAGGCCCAGAGACAGAAAATCTGAACTGGGACTATACTACAGCTACTAGCTGCACTATTTTAGGCAGAAAACACTACAGAAATGTTTATCACAGCAGAAAAACAACAGTGAGCCACTAAATGAACATTTTAAATGGATAAAGGAGCAAGGAAACTCTAGAGAATGCTTTTAAATGTAAACAAATCAGTTATATTATACACTCCTTGGCATGAAATCAGAACAAACAAACCAATGATTAACAAACAGTGAACATTTCCAGGTAATACCTTTCACAAACTGAAACTAGCTAAAAAAGCTTTACAAACAGTGTGACAGTAAAAACCTTATTTATCAGACCCTGTAAGGCTTAGTACAACCATGCAAATTAGTTTATAGCAATAAAATACAGTAACAAGTATGCAGCAGACAATAAAAAGTGTTATAAATGGCTAGAATAATCAATAACTAGTAAAAATAAGCAAAAAAAAAAAACAGGATACTTATTGTTGTATATCACAGATCAGAGTTGTAGTCAGTGCCTCTCCTTCGCTCAGCTCAGTGTGTAAAGTTATTTTAAGGACCTGGTACTGCTTTTTGTGCATTACAGATATTGCTCCAGGTTAATTTTCCAATTTGATTTTATACACAGTCAAGAAAAATATTACATCAGCCACCCAGCCTTGCACAGGAGATGGGAGGTTTGGAAGGCTTAAGTGTACAATCAAAGGATACTAGGGTGGCCCTTCCAATACCTTAGCAGTGACTGGGACAATGCAGAGTAAGGCCTAAACTTGGCAAGAGCTGTAGTGCACATCTCTAGTATCTAAAATGTGTGTACAGCAAGTGTGCATTTCTTCAGCGTTTGTTTAAATGTGTTTCAGTTATCTAAAATCTTTAAAGTTATGTATATATAACTAATGTGCATTTATGGAGATTATAGTTAAAGCAGACATGCAAATTTTTTATTGTATAACGGTTCTAGTTTTCAGTTTATGCTTTTATCTGTGTTCAGGTAACACTGGCAGAAAAAGTATTCCTTTAGTATTAGTTTAGTTGGTTTCCAGAGTATAACATTTATGCACAACTAAATTAGATCTGTACAAATATGTATCTCTTTAATATAAATTTCATTCAAGGTTCAGAATATAATGCGTTCACTATAGTACCTTTCAGGTTCAGAATATAGCATTCAGACTCAGTTATACATTTCTAACAGTATTATTAGCCAGTTTACAACATGCAATTACATCGCACTTCACATTATTCAGTCATTAGTTATAAGGGTGAAGTGACAGAATTATTTATAACAGGCTTATTAAGACAAGTTATCTAAATAATAAGTAGTAATAATTATTTAATATACTCAAGACGTAACAGGCCAGGATTAATTTGTTAATTAATTTGCAGAATACAGTGCACCTTACATAACTATTAAACATTGGGAAGTTAAAAAGACACTGATAGAGTATGCAGAGGTACAAATCTGAAATACAGAAAGCATAGGTTTTAGTAAAGGTGCATCTACTATTACAGCATATAAATATTTACAGGATATTTAAAAGGCAGACATCTATTACAGCACACATAAATTAAAAAGGTAGGATAGACAGGATTATTAGTA
The DNA here is from genome assembly GCF_019279795.1 of Protopterus annectens. Taxonomy (NCBI): domain Eukaryota; kingdom Metazoa; phylum Chordata; order Ceratodontiformes; family Protopteridae; genus Protopterus; species Protopterus annectens. The sequence goes on along the minus strand of NC_056737.1, from coordinate 188,106,492 downwards.
ACAAATCTAGCTAAAGATTTACAGACACAAGTTAATACAGTATATGGTAATTATGCTTCAAGATACGTATGTTATACGTGTAAAAAGTGAGTTTACCAGTTATAAAATGTTAAAGAATTGTCTAGTTATAATTTAATCATAAAGTTCAGAGACTTCAGTCCAAACAGACCACAAATGCTCAAGTGACACCTAGTGGTCAAAATTAAAATAGGAAGTTTATTTACCAGATAAAATTTTCTGTTAGTTCTAGTAATCATTATAGTATCCTTGATGACCATATTAATTTATAAAGTAATTACAGAAGTAACTACAGAAGGAGATACCTGTGTGTGTTCAGGTATATCAGGAGGAGGGGTTAGATCAGGTATCATTTAAATGTAAACAATACAGTATTCTCTTTGCATAAGTCTAGAAATGCAGCCATATTAAAGCAGGCTTTACAGTTTGCGTACAATTTCAATGAATAGGTAGGTACTAGGCTGTTGGCCCTAGGGCCTATATAAGCCTAGCCAAAAAGATACCCTGGCTTTTGCCGCCTAAGAAAATTATTTTTCTGTGCCCCTGTCGAGTAGAGCCACAGAGGTGATCCTTGGGGTGAATTTACTATTCCCATCCAATTTTGCACTTTCAATCAGTGAAATTAACCTGCAGTCAAGAATACTGATAAGAACAGAATGTGCTGTACATTTAAGTGCAAACAGATTTTGATTGTATGCTACAAAGCTTGGTTAGAGAGGCAAGTAAAAACTTACAGGGTTTTGGTATTATTAGGAAATACTTCAGAAACAGTCAGTTAATTTAGTTCATTTGGACTGAAATGCAGAATGTTTTGGCAGTACAGACTCTCGAGTTTGAGAGCAGAAGTCGGGTCAAATATCCAGCATTCCAAAATATTAATAATGTTATTCAGGAGGAAAGAAATATGAAGAATATGAATGCAGAGGACTCTTTCAGTTTATCACAGAAACGTGAATATGAATGCAGAGGACTTATTCAGTTTATCAGCACTTTTATTGGAAACAATATTTGGATATTGTTGCCATCTACCTTCACTGTACATAATAAAGCATTCTTAACCAAACTACAGTATATGCAGATTTTATTCTGAAAAGTACAAGGTGATTTGGCACATAAAAAAGAGACTGGCCATCTATTCAGCAGAGTTCTGGGTAATTAACAAAGACCTTCATTCCAGTCTCATTGCAGTTTCTTCCTGTTAATTCCAGTATCCTGCAGTCATATCAGTTCTTTCAGTCATTAATGTAATCATGTTCCGTGAGTCCAAAAACCTTATGTTTCTTTTCCCTCTGCCATAGTATTGTGTTTAATAGTTTTAGTAATAGCACAGTGCCAAAAAGCAATTTCTATGCTACTAGTAATTAAACTTGAATTATTACTTGCCATAGTATCGGAACTGTACGACATTTGAATATCAAACTGATTTGTCTAGATGCTTATGTTACAAATGTATTAGAAATTCAAAATGTGTTTGTAAGGTTGCTAGTGTTAATGTATCAGATCCTGCTGGACAGAGAAGGACTATACATGTGAGACTGTATGTATGTGTGTTAACAAAGGACCCTGTAAAAGAAGCAGTTAACCTCAGTCCACTTAGTTTTGGAAAATCCTTGAAATGAAATTAGCTGTTAAGCCGTAAACACAGCACCCCACTGTGCTAATTGGAACTGGAGTCAGTAGGTCTGGGAGAGGCCATGGTTTAATAACTCCTGCAAGGAAGAGGGGATGTAGTGTAATTATTTCATGGCTCCAGAGCACTGCCATAAACATTTCAATGTGGATTGTAGCCATCTATGCTAAATTCGTCTCAGCTTCAAAGGGGACTACTGTGAGAACCTAGAATCAGGTGACCAGATGAGGACGTTCTGACAGCCATCTTGGAAATTGTTTTAGATATTACAGTGGGAAATCACTCAGTACTGAGTATTCTGTCTTGGGCCTGACAACAAGAAGGACCATTCACTACAACATCTGTCTTGCTGTGTTAAGTAAGTAGGGGATAGTAATTCTCCTAGATTCAGTCAGGAAAATATAGTGAAGCTTAGATAAGGTATTGTTTTTCTTTATTTGTCTGAGTCTGTCCATCAATGTTATTTACAATACTTCCTGTGATTTGAACTCTGTGGTTTACTGTAAAAATATATTCAGTATTTTCATGCTCTGTTATTATTTATTATTAAATATATTAAAACCTTTTATTGTGACTGGTCCTTTTCGAAAGTATCTAACCTTTGAGAGTGCTTATATTTATTTGGTGACACTGTGTGGACCACTCCTGAAGACCTAGCTGTCTTGCTCAACTACTGTCATGTGTATTAGTATTAATATTACACAGTACAATTGGATGCCCTTTTTAAGGGCCTTAGAATAGCTGATTGTAGAGTGTTTGGTGCAAGTGATAACTGCCTTATACTCTGGGCAAAAGGGGGCACAGCAGGTAAATCTGTGCCAGCCTTTCCCAGGTGTGTGTGTGTGTGTGTGTGTGTGTGTGTGTGTGTCAGCTACTTGGAGAAGGGACACAAAGCACTGGGTTCACAGAGAGGGTGCTGGAAGACTTGGCTTGGACACTCTGGCCAAGAGGACCTAACCCTACAGCTGTACCAGTGGGGAGTTTTATTGGAGACCTAGAGGGAGACAAATAGAAAGATCCAGACCCCTGATTAAGTTTGTTCCCTGTGTGCTCTTAAGGGAAATTGTACTTGGTGCAGAGAGCTGCATCTGGAAATACAGAGTGTATCCATTTGTATTCCAAGTGAATGCCTCTCTCCAGTGTCAGTGGTGAAGATTGAGGCTTCTCAATTACTGGCCCAGAGAGGAGCCATCACATATTGGTGAGCAGTGGTTTCGATATTGAATTTCTATAGCCTGTAAGCAGTGGTCACTAAAGAAGGTGTTTGTACTCTCAAGCAGCCAAAAAGTAGGCATTCAGAGTTTCATATCACCAGGTGGCAATGGTGAGGATTGAGGCTCCTTGATTACTGGCTCAGAGAGGGGTCATCACACCCTCAGCAAGACACTCCTTTTCAGTGTACAAATATCTGTGTATCATTGGTTAGCTTTCTGGAACAGTAAGCAACAGGATGCAAAATGCTCATTTATCTGGAGTAATGCTGCATTATATATACATACATATATGCACACACACACACACACACACACACACACACACACACACACACACACACACACACGTGTGTGTGTGCCCACACAGACGTTATATTTCTTCTACTTCCAGGATTTCAGCAATTGATTGTGTAAAAGAGCATGCATGTGATGTGTAGCTTCAAATGTGGAGGGAGATTAGAGGACTTTTCACCTTAACAAAAAATGTTTTTGTAAATAACTGATCTGATGTTGTTAATCTTCTTTCCATTCATTACTGATGGGTTCGGTTCCGAGCCCCCTCAGAACCCAGTGCTTTGTGTCCCTTCTCCAAGCTCGCGTACACCAAAAACTCGGGCTAAGCTGCTACCCACAATGCCCTTCTCCCTGTTACCTTAGATCTCGTTTGCTGCATAGCCATGTAGCAGCGTTTCACCGAGCTCTCAAGCTAAGTGGTATTTTTCTTGATATTTTCTGGATATTTGGATATATATCTCTTATTTAGTCACTCTCTAAATCTGTCATCTTTCTGCTTTACTTGTTTAGAATATTTTGTAACTTTCCTAAATAGCTCTACCCATTGGGTAATTCTTTTTGCCATCGTTGGTATGCCCTCTCCTTACCCTTGTGGTATCTCTACCATTGTTGGTATCTTCTTTCCTTTCCAGGTGTTTTCCCTTTTTTATATTCTAGTTTAGTAAACTTGTGATATGTGTTTGTGGACATGTCTGATAAAAAAGGCTCTTCAGGGTTTAAGCATTGCACCTCTTGCAATGGTAAACTCCCAAACAACGACTCTAACGACGACTGCATTTATTGCCTGGGGGTTTCTCATCTCTCTGTTAACCCCCCCCCTGTCAAATCTGTAAAAATCCAGTCAGCGGACGCTGAATGAACGCAAGCACAAATTGATTTTGAAAAGCCTTCTTGCTTCTCCTTTTTCAGAGGCCCTTTCTGTGTCGGAGGTCTCAACCCCTCCAATGAAGGACAAGAAACGTCCCTACTCTGATCCCTCTTCACTGGCTAGTGATAGGGGTAAGGCACCTAAACCTAAGGCCCACAAAACTTCTTCGGAGCATAGACTTGCTACTTTGGCTCTGACTACTGCTGTTCTGAGCTCTGCTCTGAATACTATTACGACTCAAGTCATGGATATTACTAGATTCTCGATGTCGGCACCACCTTCAGCACCAACTCCTCCAGCTACGGCACAGACCTTGCCTTCCTCTACAGCTACGGCACCGACCTTGCCTTTCACTACAGCTATGGCACCGACCTTGCCTTTGACCACATAGAAAGCTTCCTGCCTCCAAATTAGAGACTATGGTGCCACTAGCTCAGACACCATGGACCTGATACTCCTCCTCTTTGGATCCGTTCCTGGGTCAAATGTACAGCCCCTTTTTGGATTGACCTGACTCCCCTTCAGGAGTATCCACGAGGTCCACCAGGAGTCTATCCAAACTTGATGTGGTGCGCTTGTTGGATCAGTTGTTGATGGCTAGAGGGATACCAAATGTTCCAAAGACTCATCCCCCTCTGGGACTTGGGTCTATCTCTCCTAGGACTCCTACATATGCTCCTCCTTTGGGCCCGTTGGTTCTGAAGCCCATTGTTCCAACGTCTTTTGTGGAACCCCATTCCTCGGCACTGACAGTGACTGTCACTGAGGCTTCGAGGCCATCCCTTTGGTTTTTAGATGTTCATCGTGCATACAGCTGCAGTCATAACAGATGGGTTATCCTGCCGTCAGGCGGGTCCTCGGTCGGCCGAATTCTAAAGTCTAGGTCCGGCATCGGTTGTCGTCGCTTCTTCCCTGACTTCAGTGCGGCAGGGGTATAAAAGAGCCAGCCGACGCCATCTTTTTCAGTCTTTCTTGCTGCGCGGTGCCCGAAGCAGAAGCAGTTCGCAAGTGCCGGTCGGCCAGCTCCTGAGATTTACGAAAATATTTCAGCCGAAGTCTTCTTGAAAGCTAAGTACCCCGTTGGGGAAACTTTTCTTGCCTCAGACCGATGTCAGACAAAGTTAATAATTGCATTTCATGTGGGAAGCAAATACCGCATAAGGATTTCCACTCTTTCTGTATTCCTTGCTTAGGCCCAGACCATGACGTCTCGGCCTGCCGTTTTTGTGCTTGATTCAACAAAAGCACTATTAAGCGTCGGGCGGAGTTCGCCCTTCACTATTTTGGTAAAAAATTTAATTACATTATGTCGTCTGATACTCCGACTCCAGTTTTGAGTAAAAGACGCAAAGATAAGGACCGACATACGAGGTCCGCGACTTCTACTGACACCACGCTAAGGCCGACTACCGGTTTTCCGGTTCTCAGCGAGGCGCCTACGCAGCCCCTGAGTACCGATGACACTTCATTACCGGTGTCTTCAGTACCCGAGGTCGCAGGCTCCTCGGTCCCCATTCCAACTACAGATACCGACGCCACTCTTGGCGGGGAAACTCAGAGTTTAGACAGGCCTGCCATTTCTCAAGGTGTCTTCAGGCCTTCCTGCTTCTCTATTAAAGCTTTCACAAAACCTAAAGCAGCCATGAAAACTAAAAAACAGGGACCTCAGACCCCCTCTCAAGGCCCCATGCCTAAAAAACAGATGCTCAAAATGGCTGAGGATTTGATTACTCTTATCAGGGGTTCTCAACCCCCCTCGGACAAAAGGCCCAGATTAGAGGAAGACTACCCTTCCTCAGATCAAGCCTCTATTACCTCTGAACATTCTGAGGAACAGGACTATACCTATTCTCCTTTTGAAGACTCTGATGCAGAGGAGTCTATTCCCTCGGTCTTCCCCCCGAGGACTACTCTTTTGGGAAAACCCTGCATACCTTGAGGGAATACTTTCACTGGGAAGGCCAAGATTACTCAGATTCAAAGAAAAGGCCCAGGGATTTTCTCTTGCTCCCCCAGCATAGGCCCCTGGCTATCCCTCCTGTTTTAGATATATTAGATGATGTGTACACAGAAGCCAGCCTCAACCCAGATTCTTTACCTCCAGCTCCTGTTAAACCAGACAGGTATTACCGGGTTCCTGATTCACACCATTTCCTATACAAAAGCCATACTGCTGACCCAGAAACTATTTTACAGGGTCCCAAGGGAATTAAGGCCTCTACTGCTAAGAACCCATTACCTTCAGAGAGAGATTCCAGAGCTTTAGAAAGGTGGGGGAAAAAGGTGTATACCTCGGCCACTTTAACCATGAGGGCATTAAACTGTCAGTTTCATATGTTAAAGTATCAACAGTTTTTGTTATCTCAGTTGAAAAGCAAAATGACACAACCAGAACAACCAGATTTAAAAGAGTTGTAGGATTTGTTGCATGGTGCAGAGCAAGTGGGTAAACATACCTTGCAGTGTGGTTTTGATGCTTTAGAGGCCTCATGTAGAGCTGCTGTTACAGGGTCAGTCATACGCAGGCATGCTTGGCTCAAAGAGCAAGCCTTACCAGATCATGTCAAAGCTAAATTACTAGATGCACCTCTTCAAAAAGATGTATTGTTTGGTGATAAAGCTGAGGAGGTACTAAAGAAAATGGAGGAAAAAGCGAGATCAATGCAAACAGTAAAAGATTTCCTGCAGGTACAACCTCCACGTTTCAGCAGAAACTGGCCTTCAAAAAATTGGTCCTTTCCAGCCACGGATAGACCTCAAAGAGGCAGATACAGACACCCGAGGGGTAGAGGGCAACCTCAAGGATCATTCAGAGCCAGACAATGGCAAGCACCAACCCCAAGAGGTGGAGAAGATAGATCACAGTCATTCAGAAAGCAGACACAATGACTTCCCCCTTTATCTGCCAAGCAAAACTTTAATGGCAGCACCTTTGGGCAGAAAACTGGCATTATTCTCAAAAAATTGGCATATTGTTACAAAAGACAAATGGATTCTGGACATTATAGACAGAGGCTACAGATTCCACTTTCACACCCTTCCAAAAATGAGAGGCATGCCAAACCTGCCACAAAATCAAAGGGCAAAGGCACAAAAACAAATTTCAGCTCTCATGGACATGAAAGCTATTCAAGAGGTACCTGCAAAAGAACAAGGTCAAGGGTTTTATTCCAGACTATTTCTGGTACCAAGGAAAGACGAAGATTGGAGACCTATTTTAGACTTATCCATCCTAAACACATATTTACAGGTACCAAAATTCAAGATGCTCACATTACAGCAGCTTCTTCCCATGCTGGGCAAGGAGTCTTGGCTGGTAACATTGGACCTCAAGGAGGCATACCTGCATGTCCCTATCAGACAAGATTGCAGAAGATACCTCAGATTTCTTGCAGGTTCAACCCATTATCAATTCTCTGCATTGCCCTTTGGCTTATCTACTGCGCCCAGAGTGTTCACGAAATGCCTGGCATCAGTAATTGCCTTCTGCAGACTTCAAGGAATACAAATATACCCATACCTGGACGACTGCCTGATCCAAGCGGACAGCAAGGACATACTTCTGAAACACCTGGCATTTGTAATAAAACTGTTGAACTTTCTGGGATACACAGTCAACAAAAAGAAATCAAAACTAATACCCTCTCAAAAAATAATTTTCCTGGGTGCCAGCTTGAATACAACCACCCAGATGGCCTATCTCATGCCAGACAAACAAGGGCAACTATCTCAATACTTCAGCAAAATGGCTACCTTCACCAGGCTGACTGCAAGGAAAGTCCTGCAGGCTCTGAGATTCATGGCATCTTGCATCCTTCTGATCCCATGTGCAAAGCTGCATATGAGGAAACTTCAATGGTACCTAAAATACTTATGGTCTCAACATAGCCACAGTTTGGAAACAATTATACCACTCATTCCATGTCTTCAAAAGGAATTTCTGTGGTGGGCTCAAGCATGCCAAAGAAACATAGGTCTCCCTTTCTGCGTACCTCAAGCAACTCAAATCATCACAACAGACGCCTCGGACTACGCCTGGGGGGCACACATGACAGATCAGTGCATTAAGGAAAATGGTCCCAAAAAGAGAAGCACCTACACATCAACCAAAAGGAAATGCTAGCAGTGCAAAATGCTATTATGGCCTTCAAAGACCTACTGCATCCAGGCCAGCTATTGATGAGGACAGACAACACCACAGTGATGTGGTACGTAAACAAACAAGGGGGAACTCATTCATACCACCTGTGCAGACTAGCTATGACCCTATGGAACACAGCTCTGGAATTGCAAATCCAACTTCAGGCACAATTCCTGCCAGGGAAGGAAAACACACTGGCAGACAGCCTAAGCAGAAATCTGACAGATCCACACGAATGGAATTTGCATCCTCAAGTTTTCGCAAAGATTACTCAGGCATGGGGACAGCCAGACATAGATCTCTTTGCTACCCACAGAAATTACCAATTGAAAAAACTTTGTTCAAGGACCTATCATCCACAGGCCTGGAAAGTGGACGCACTTTCTTTCAATTGGACAACGTTGACAGTCTATGCCTTTCCGCCTCTTCCTCTGCTGCCCAAAGTTCTATTAAAAGCCAGAGCAGAGAGGCCGAAAATGATTCTCATTGCTCCAGATTGGCCAAGACAACACTGGTATCCATTCCTGAAGAGCCTGACACATTCCCCACCATGGATCCTACCTCTAGTGCCTCTTCTGTTGTCCCAGCACAACTTCAAAACTCTTCACAGCCAGCTCAAAACCCTGAATCTAGCTGCATGGAGAATCCCTTGATTTCACAACAGACCCTCCTCTCCAAGGAGGTGCAGGATGTCATCTTGGAGGCCAGAAGACCTTCTACTAGAAAAGCCTACTCCGCCAAATGGAAACGATTTTGTGCCTGGAATCAGAAAAAGGGCCAAAATCCTTGGGTAATAAATTTACCTCAAATTTTACAGTACCTAGCTGAGATGTTAAACAGTGGACTTTCCTTCTCCTCCATCAAAATCCATGCTTCAGCCATTTCTGCACAATACAACACAGATCCTCCTTTATTCTCTCATCCTCTCTTAAGACAGTTCCTCAGAGGGGCAAAGAATATAAGACCCCCAAGGAAACCACCAGTCCCTGCTTGGGACCTCAACTTCATATTGGAAAAGCTGACCCTTCCTCCATTTGAGCCAGCTGCTTCAACAGAACTACAATACTTGTCATGGAAACAGCCTTCCTTCTGGCTATCACCTCAGCACGCAGGGTTTTTGGAACTACAGGCCCTCATGGCTGTGCAACCTTTCATCATTTTCCATCAGGACAGAGTTTCCTTATGAACCAACACTACCTTTATGCCAAAGGTAGTATCCAGTGTAGCCTTGAATCAGACTATGCACTTACCTACCTTTTATCCTAACCCACAAAACAAAGGGGAAAGACTACTGCATTCCTTGGACATTCACAGACAACCTCATTATTATTTGGACAGGACAAAGCCATTCAGGAAATCTGAGCAACTCTTTGTGTCCTATGCTACAGGTGCTCAAGGAAAGGCTATCTCCAAACAGACAATCTCAAAATGGATAGCCCACTGCATACGCTTTTGTTACTCATTTCATGGAAAAGCTGTGCCTTCAAGCATCAGATCCCACTCCACAAGGGCCACAGCTACCTCTGCAGCTTTCCTCAGGGGGGTTCCTACCAAGGACATTTTGGAAGCAGCCACTTGGAGTTCAGTGCACACTTTCTCCAAACACCATCACCTTCCACTTTACTCTAAATCTAGAGTGGGATTTGCCACAGCTGTCTTGCAGGGCATTCTTGCTCCTCCTAGTTCCTCTTAGTGCCTGCCACCCCTACTACTTAGCTTTGGGATTCTTCCCATCTGTTATGACTGCAGCTGTATGCACGATGAACATAGTACAGTTTTGTACCTACCATAAATGTAGATGTTCGAGTGCTTATACAGCTACAGTCCAGGTTCCCCCCCCTCCGTCCCCTCTTAGGACAGGCCTTATGACAAACACCTTCTCATACAACCTATTTGGGGTTTTCTTTTATGGTGTATTTGCTTGCAACTACTGTTTTTTGATTATTCTATATTGCATGATTACATAAGTTTATGTTTTGCCTTCCTTCTGGGGGCACCTGACATCTGGGGCAAGAAAAACTGAAGAATATGGTGTCGGCTGGCTCTTTTATACCCCTGCCGCACTGACGTCAGGGAAGAAGCGACGACAACCGACGCCGGACCTAGACTTTGGAATTCGGTCGACCGAGGACCCGCCTGACTGCAGGATAACCCATCTGTTATGACTGCAGCTGTATAAGCACTTGAACATCTACATTTATGGTAGGTACAAAACTGTACTTTCTGACAGAACCATCCCTTCCTCAGATTCATGGTTGAGGGGTGGAGCCCATGGTTCAAGGCACGGTTCTCGGTGTTTTATCGGTTCCGCCCTCAGATCCGGGGATAATGCCTGCCTTGATCCTGCTTGAGGCTCCATTTCTGGGAGCGGGTCTGACAGAGCAGGGTGTGACCCTGGTTCTGCGGTTGTCCTTCTCGGTTGTGGGCTCCCACTCCTCTTCAGGCAGGCCTGCTTTTTGGGTGATGGAGAGGGTTCTTGCTTTGGGAAGCGCTCCTCTGATGTCAGCACTTCATTCTGCTCCCTCTGAGCTACAGCTACCATGAGCCACCTCCCCGAGACACCGGGAGTACCCACCCTTCCGAGTCTTCCTCAGATATTCCCTCTGAGGAACCGACTTGGAAGAAGGTGTGGAAGAGGAAGCACATAGACTCTCCTGAAGAGTCTTTGACAGAAGACACGGACTATGATGATGGGGAGGGGCTCCCACAGTCACCCCCAGATGATGTCTCCTTCAGAGGTATTCTGAAAATATTAAAACAGAGGGGAGGCTGGAAGACCTCCAACCCTTCCTCTGAGGAATCCATGTTCCTGCAGACTTTTCGCTCCCGGCCTTTCTATCTCTTGAGTGATCCCCCACCTGCCGACGAGTTAATCCAGCTCATCATGCAGCATGCTTAGCAGAACCTTGACTCTATTGAGGCCATTCCCCAGAGACCTGATGAGATTCTTTCTCTCCCGGAAGAGCATTCGCACTGGTCTAGAGGTTTGCCAATTGACGCTATGGTGGTGGCAGAGGCCACTAAAAAGGAACTAGCGGAAGAAAGTCCTACTGTCCACCCACCCAACAGGGAGTCTCGGGCTGTGGACAGGTTGGGGAAGCAAGTCTGTGCTTCAGCGACCTTTGCTGTCAGGTCCCTGAACTACTTGGCACACTTCATGAGGCTCCAAAGAGTTCTGATTACTGAAGTTTCTGGATCCCTTGTGAGTCAAGTTTCTGACAAGGCACGGGACAAGGTTGCCTCTCAACTTGCCACCCTTGAATCTATTTCCAACTCGTCCATGAGGTTGCTCTCCCACGCAACTGAAGGGGCGGCCAGAACTGCGGGTGCAGGCATAGTCATGAGGCGTCATGCCTGGATGCGCATCTGTGACCTTGTGGACTCCTTCAAGTCCTCCTTTTTGAATGCCCCTATTGAACCATCTTCCTTATTTGGTTCTAAAGTGAAGGACACGCTAGCCAGGTGCAAGCAAGATGGAAAGACTCTGTTGTTGGCCTACGTTTTTCCAAGCCTCAACGTTCTTTTTCCAGGAACCAGAGGAGTGGGAAAATCTGGCACAAGAAATCTCAGGGTCCTTTCCGTAATGCACATGGCGAGGATTCTCCCAGAGGCAGAGGGGGTTTCAGTGGTGGAAGATGGCCCTTTAGGGGCAGAGGGGGTCCCCAAAAACAAGACCCCAGAGATTCCTTCTCTGGGTAGTCTTATCAATGCTCCTGAAGCGTTGCCCAATTGCTTTCCTCAGGAAGTAGTCGGGGCTCATTTTCCTCTGCACCAAACTGCCTGGTGCTCTATTACAAACTATCGATGGGTGCAGAGAATAATCTCCAGAGGCTACTACATCCCTCTAACCTCCGTTCTAAAACCTACAAAAAAGCTTCCCGATGTTCCACCCAATCAAAGGGAAGAAGCGGCTTCAGAGATAAAAAAGCTGTGTCAAAAAAGTCATTTAACCAGTCCTCCAGACCAATGCGGATCCGGGTTTTACTCAAGATTCTTTTTAATGCCAAAAAAGACCAGGGACTGGAGACCCATTCTGGATCTCAGCCATTTAAACAAATCAATTGTACAAACCAAGTTCTGCATGGACACTATTTAATCCATTCTCCCATTTTTAAGGGAGGATGTTTGGATGTGCTCGATAGACCTCTGGGATGCGTATTACCACATCAAAATGGACAAATGCTCCAGGAGTCTCCTTCGCTTCCAGCTAGGAGCCAATCATTACCAGTTCCGAGCCCTGCCATTCGGTCTCTCGACGCCCCCAGAGTGTTCATGAAATGTCTAGCAGTGGTGACAGCTCATCTGAGACTTCAAGGATTCCAGGTGTTTCCATACTTAGATGATTGGCTCCTCTCCACCCCCACCAAGCGTCTTCTGACTATGGCCCTCCGATACACCCTTTCACTACCAGAGTCCCTGGGCATCACTCTACACTGGGAGAAATCCAACTTAGAACCTACCCAACAGCTGGAATTTATAGGGCCAGTTTTCGATACTCGATCCTGCCTGGTATCTCTCCCAGCTCATAGGCTTCAGAGGTTAAGATTGCAAGTGTGTGTGATACTCTGTCAAAAGAAGGTATCAGCAAAGGAAATTTTCAAGGCTCTGGGGTCCATGGCTGCAGCCATTGCAATAGTTCCTCTGGCAAGGTTACACATGAGACTGTTACAATCGCCCCTGTTGTCCCAGTGGTTTGCAAATCTTCACCCCCTAAACTCGCAGGTTCTCATAACCAGCTCTTGCAAGCAAGATCTCCTCTGGTGGATGAGGCCAGATTCAGAACTTTGGTGTCGCCCCTTTCAGACCCCTCAACCCAACGCCACTGTGACCACAGACACCTCCCTGATAGGATGGGGGGCCATTTTCAGGGAAAGACAGTCCAAGGCACGTGGTCGAACTTAGAGGCCAACCTGCATATTAATCTTCTGGAGTTGAGTGGTGCTGTTAGCATTGCAGGCATTACATCCAATTCTTCCCTAGGAACGATTGTAATTCAGTCAGACAATATGTCAGTAGTCTAGTACATCAACAAACAAGGAGGAACCAAATCCTACCCCCTCTGTAGAAAGGCCATGAGAATTTGGCACTGTGCGATAGCTTCCGACCGCTTTCTTATAGCAACACACATCCCAGGGAGTTGATTACGGACATGTTGGGCAGATGCATTCTCCTTCCACACGAGTGGTCTCTCAATCCCAAAGTTGTGACGGCAGAAATTTTCAGCCGATGGGGCCAGCCCTGCTGCAACCTCTTCACCTCCCCTTCTAACAACAAATGCAGCAGCTACTTTGCCCTCTTTCCTCCAGAGGGGGAGTCCCCAAGAGACGCTCTGACTCACAGTTGGCCCACGGGTCTCCTCTACGCCTATCCTTCAGTTCCCTTGGTACCTCTATTCTTAAAGAAAGCCACTTTGTTGTGATGCAAGGTGATCCTCATTGCCCCATTCTGGCCTCATCAAGTGTGGTTCCCCTTCTTATGGCCTCATCTGTTACAGCCTCCATGGATCCTGGACACTCATCCAGACTTAATTTCTCACCCCCAAGGGTTGACTCACCCAAATCTGTGCAGTCTCAAGCCAACGGCTTGGTTTCTCCACTTCCATTAGTCGCCAGGCAGGAAGCCCTTTCCTCACCTGTTCGCAATATCATTCTGGCCTCCCATAAACCATCCACCAGAAAACTTTATAGGGATAAATGGAAAAGGTTTTCTCTATGGTCTAAAGAACAGATGCCAGATCTCTTCTCAGCCCCCATCTCTGTCATCCTTCAATACCTTTCTGAGTTCTTTGAAAATGGAGCATCAGCCTCTACCATATGAGTCCATTTAGCAGCAATTTCCAGTTTTCATAATGGATTACAGGGCACTCTAATTATGGCCATTCACCTATGCAAAACCTTTCTCAAAGGAGTGTTTCACAGCAGACCTCCAATTTGGCATCTTCTAGAGACATGGAATCTGTCCCTAGTACTGCAGTCTCTGTCTCAACCCCCTTTTGAGCCTGCTGCAAAATGTGATCTCATATTTCTCTCAAGGAAATCTCTTTTTGGTAGCTGTCACTTCAGCTAGACAGATTTCAATTACAGGCCTTGTGCATCAGGAGACCATACCCAATATTTGACAAAGACAGAGTATCTCTACGTACTAATTCATCTTTTCTCCCCAAAGTGGTTTCTGATTTTTCTGTGAACCAATCCATCGAGCTCCCGGTGTTTTTCCTGAGCTATTCCAATAAAGGAGAATACTGCCTACACTCCTTGGATGTGCGTAGGCAACTATGTTTTTACCTAGACAGGACTAAATCCATCTGCAAGACAGATCAACTTTTCATTTCCTTTTCTGTTCCAAGAATGGGATATGCTGTTTCAAAAGTCACTTTATCAAAGTGGCTCAGAGATTGTATTGCCTTTTCATATTCACGCACAAACTAGCCTATACCTCACAATATCAAAGCACATTCAACTAGAGCTACAGCAACCTCTGTAACTTTTCACTCCAGAGCCTCTATGGATGACATTTGCGCAGCAGCCATTTGGGCTAAACCACACACTTTCATCAAACATTACAAGTTGGATATGGTCTCCAGGGGAAGAGCGGCCTTCAGTTCAATGGTGCTCAGGAATGTTCTTTCATAAGCGCCACCCAGGTTTCTCAGGTAGCTTGGGATTCTGTAAAGAACAAAAATAGCCAGCAGAAATGGTGAAATACAAAAAGTATTTTAATGTAAAGCACATAACTAGGTAGGGGGTAGTAAGCCCAACTACCTATCTCAGACCGGTTTCGGCTAAAATAGCCTTCTTCGGTGAATTTAACAAAGCACATAATATCCATTCAAATAAGTATATTTATATATAATGACATAAAGGCAGTTCATTGGTAAATTAAAATTGGTCATTAAGACCAGGTGGGAATAAAGCCCCTAATTTAATGATCCATTTACGTTCCTTGAAATTAAGTAAATCATGCCAACCTGATTTATCCCTACATTTACCTACAATGCAATCAATAACAGTAAAATAGCTTGGGATTCTGTCTCATCAGTGATGAATGGAAAGAAGATTAACAACATCAGATAAAGAAGTTATGTCTTACCATAATGTTCCCTCTGTGTTGTTGATCTTCTTCCATTCATCACATCCCACCCCCTTCCCCACCAAAGGCTCCTGGTGGATCTCATGGGTCCTTGTGGTGTGTCACGGTTTTTGTGCAGAAATGGCCTCTGCTTTATTTCTATATGTCTTATGCAAACTCGATCTGAGGTAGCGGAGAAGGGCATTGTGGGTAGCAGCTTAGCTCAAGAGTTTTTGGTGTATGCGAGCTTTGTATTAGGCCGACACAGAGCCCCTTGGAACCAAACCCATTAGTGATGAATGGAAGATTAACAACACAGATGGAACGTTATGGTAAGACATAACTTCTTTTTTTCGTTGTTAAAAAAATAGCATTGCAGGTAGCTGTGATCATTGATGTAATTTGAAGCACTTAACTGTTCTTAAAGCTTGATAATGTCAGCTGTGGATGAAAGGCTTATATTTCTGCAGAAATTCAAGTTTTTTTCACTGTATCTTGTCTATTAATTTGTTAAAAGCCACATGTCTTCCTTATTTTGTCATGAGCATGAGCAATCTAGACATAGTAGTTGCACATCATGCCTTTAAAGTTTTTTGAGAGTGGAAGGGCTGGGTTTCTTTGGCTTAATTTTGATGTTATGTACTGTTCCATCTTGTAGGCAGAAAATAACAACAGGAAATGCTTCTCTAACCACCAAGGTATCCAAATTGTGGTCACCAGCATCCAGCAATAATAGTATAAAGGTGGGAATCATTGGTGGAGGCCACATTGGAAAACAGTTAGCCAGAGTGTTACTAGATGTGACTGATGTTCCTGCTGCACACATTCGGATCTCCAGCAGAAGACCAGAGACCTTACGTAAGAAATAAGATGAAACCTAATGAATCTGTATTATCTGTGGCCATAAAGATTTACCTTATAGTGAAGATAAATGTCTTGTACCTCCCTGTAGTGGTCTTCGCTATTGTTTAACACTGATGGAATGTCCAAGTGGTTAGGAAATGTATATGTTGGTTGAAGATTTTGCAGACTGTTATAAACTCAAGCCACATCTCATGTTTTGTTCTCCCACAGTTTCCAACTTTGTAATGTTGTATATGGGCAAGAAATAAATAGTTACTGCTTTGTCTATTGCAAGGCCAGTGAAGTTTGTCATATTCTGTGTCAAGCATGAACTCTTTTGCTACAGGTTTTATTGCTGGGATGCAATGCAGTATGTCAGCTAGCAAGCTTTTCATTCCTTCATCTAGTTAGTTTAGACCTTGTTAGCTCCCTACTTTGCTGGCGTATATTAGTCCTTTAAAAATGTTATCCAAATGCTACAGTATTTGTAATTTTATTTTTTTTCCTTGAGTCTGGTTTAAATTTCCTTTCCTGGTTAGAAAAGTCATTTTTTTATCTAGGAGTCTGTGTTTTAATGGACTGTCATGACACTTAATTTTACTTTTAAATGAGAGCATACTTTTTCCTGTAATGTAAAAGTTGTAAAAATCTTCTAAAAACAATTTTTTTTTCTATTGAAACTGTGTTTATTTCATTTTTAGGAGCTAAGAAAATACTGGGAAAAAATCACTTTTTGAACTTAATTTTTACTGGCTTATGCTGCTTAGTTTCCCCAGGAAAGAAGCACTATTTTTGGCCTGACAATGAAATAAACTATCGGTACCATGGTTGATCCTTTTACCAGCTACAAAAAGAAAAAGTTAAGCAAACAGCCTTTGCCACCACAGCAGGCTAACATTTTGCCTCAGCCACAGGTGGGTGACTGTTGTAGAGAAAGCTAGTTCCTCAGACCACTCTTCTTTTTCCCTGGATCTCTTTGGCATTGTCCATACAGCCTCTATGGACCAGGGGTTACCCATGTCCTTTGCTGCTGTTGAGATCTCTTCAGCGGGCAAGGGAGAGGCACTCTTATCAGTCCTGGGAGAAGGGGCAGGAAAGACTTCTCTGTTTAGGTAGAATATTGTGCCCATCCCAGGGAAGGCTGCTCTCTCCGTTAATAAACCCAGTTCCCACAATTTTCAATTCAAAAGCCATATGGAAAACTAAACATTTGTCTGCTCCTGCTCAGATGTCCCTTGACAGGATTAGTTTATTAGGTCTGGCTCAGGGTCTAATTCAGGCTATTGATATCTCTTATAAAATGGTTTCTGGTAAAAGAAGAGAGATTTCTCTTTTCCTGAAGAGATTCAAGATTCTAAATCTGGACAGAACGATGAAGGGACAGAAGCAGGGTTTTCTCATCATACTTCTGATTCACACTTTAAGGAGAACATGATTCTCCATGTGAGGAGTTCTCTTTCTCTGTAACTATTTCCAGAATGAGACAGTGTCTTAAGTAGGAGAACATTGAAGTTTCCCAGAAAATACTATGAGATGTAACAAATAGAATTTCCAGGACCTTCTTCCATCTCTCCTGTGCTGTCAGCATTGGAGAATGCCTGTGTTGCTGCCTATAATTTCCCATCTGAAGTTGTTAATCTTCTTCCTATTCATCATTGATGAGTTCGGTTCTGAGCCCTTAGAACTGAGTCGGCCTAATACCAAGCTTGCATACACCAAATACTCCCGAGCTAAGCTGCTACCCACAACGCCCTTCTCCCAGTTACCTCAGATCTCATTTGCCGCACAGCCATATAGCAGCGTTTCACCGAGCTCTCCAGCTAAGTATTGTATTTTTCAATTTTTGCAGTATTTTGTAAGTTTTTCTCTCAAAACCCATATATTTCTGGTTTTCCTAACTAGCTCTACGCACGGGTTTTCTCTTTCGTACCATTGCTGGTAAACGCCCTTCCTTACCCTGGTAGTATTCTTAATACCATTGTTGGTATTTTCTTCTCTTTTCTTTTTTGGTTTAGTTACTCGCTTTTTTGGTATGTCTGAAAAGAAAGGGACTTCGGGGTTTAAGCATTGCTCTTCCAGCAATGGTAAACTCCCCAACAGCGATCTACATGAAGAATGTGTTTATTGTCTAGGGGTTCCACACCTATCTGTGAAACCTCCCTGTCAAATTTCTGTTAGTTTCAGTCAGCGGACGCTGAATGAAAGAAAGAATAAACTTGTTCTGAAAGGCTGGCTTCCTTCTCCATTTTCTGAGGCTATTTCTGTGTCGGAGGTCTCAAACCCCCTCCCCATCTACACACAAAAAACATCCTCATTCGGATCCTTCTTCACCGGCTGGTGAGAAGGGCAAACCTCATAAGCACAAGGCCCTTAAAACTTCCACGGGGCACAAGATCACCTCTTCAGTTCCGATAACCTCTGCTCCGAGCTCTGCTCCACTGGTGCCTTCTGATATTGTGATGACATCCACATCAGCGCTGCCCTCGGCACCAACTACTGCTTTGGTTCCGACTCCTGTTTCGGACCCTACCTTATTGCCTGCCTTTAGCTCGGCACCGTCGTCCCCTATCTCCATTCTGAGATCGGTACTGAAAAACTCCATCAGAGCCGATAATGACCTCCACCCCGGCTATCACTTCGGCTCTGAGCCCTTTTCCGGCACCGATAGTTCCCCTTTTAACTGTCTCAAAACTGGAATCCTCAGTGCCGACTTTTACTTCGCCTCGGACCCGGTATTTCCCCGTCCTTGGATCCTTTTGCTGGACAAGTCATTAGCCCCTTTTTGGACCGACCTGACTCTCCCTCAGGAGTGTCAGTTAGGTCCACCAGGAGCCTATCTGAATCGGATGTGGTGTGCCTGTTTGATCAGCTGCTGACAGCCAGGGGGATTACAAATTTTCCTCGAACCCACTCCACTTCGGGCTTTGGGTCCATTGCCCCTGCAACTCCCACTTATTCTCCTCCCTTGGACCCTTTGGTTCTGAGGCCCATAGCTCCAACGTCTGTGGGAGGAATCCTCTCCTCGGTGCCAACAGTGACCTTCTGTGAGGCTCCGAGGCCCCGTTGAGTTTCAGTTCCTTCTGAACCATCCCTCCCTCAATCTCATGCTTTGGGAGTGGAACCTTCAGCTCTGGGAATGGTTCCAGTTGTTTCATCGGCTCTGGCTCCGGGGGTGACTCCTGCCTCAGTTTTGCCTGAGGCTCTGTCCTCGGGAGCAAGGTGTGACCCCCGGTTCCGAGATTGTCTTCCTCGGTTTCGGGCTCCCATTCCTCTTCGGGCAGGCCGGCCTTCCAGGTGATGGAGAGGGTGCTTTGTTCAGGAAGCGCTCCTCCTACGTCAGACCTTCCCCCCGCTCCTTCTGAGCTACAGCTATCACAGGCCACCCCCCAGGACACAGAGAGCGCAAACCTCAGGAAACCCCTGTACAGGGTAACCCCCTTTCTGAGTCCTCTTCAGATGTTCCCACTGAAG
The DNA here is from genome assembly GCF_019279795.1 of Protopterus annectens. Taxonomy (NCBI): domain Eukaryota; kingdom Metazoa; phylum Chordata; order Ceratodontiformes; family Protopteridae; genus Protopterus; species Protopterus annectens. The sequence goes on along the minus strand of NC_056737.1, from coordinate 188,086,945 downwards.
AGCCTCCTCGGAAACGGAAGTGCAAGAGGAAACAAATGGACTGAAGATACGGATTATGATGATGGGGAGGGGTCCCCACAGTCACCCCCTGATGATGTCTCCTTTGGAGACATCCTGGAAATTTGGAGGCAGAGGGGTGACTGGAAGTCCTCCAACCCTTCCTCTGAGGAATCCGTATTCCTGCAGGCCTTCCGCTCTCGGCCCTCTACTTCTTGGGTGACCCCACCCCCGCTGATGACCTAGTCAAGCTCATCATGCAGCGGGCATGGAAGAACCCTGATACCGTTGAAGCCATTCCCTGGAGACCAGACAAGATACTCTCCCCTCCAGAGGATCAGCCCCATTGGACGAGAGGCTTACCAGTAGATGCTATGGTGGTGGCGGCTGCCACAAAAGGACTTTGCAGAGGAAAGTCCTGCTGTCCACTTGCCCAACAGAGAGTCCCGGGTGGTGGACCAGTTAGGGAAACGAGTTTTTGCTTCAGCGACATTTGCTGTTAGGTCTCTGAATTACTTGGCACATTTTATGAGGCTCCAAAGAGATCTCATATCTAAACTCTGGGACCCTTGCGGGTCAAGTTTCGGACAGGGCACGTGATAAAGTTGCTTCCCAACTTGCTACCCTAGAGTCGATCTCCAACTCGTCCATGAGGTTGCTGTCCCATGCAACCGAAGGGGCGGCTAGAGCTGCGGGTGCAGGCGTAGTTATGAGGCGTCACTCCTGGATGCGCATTTGTGATCTCACAGATTCCTTCAAGTCTTTCCTTTTAAATGCCCCTATCCAACTGTCTGCTTTGTTCAGTTCTAAAGTAAAGGACACATTAGCCAGGTGCGAGCAGGACGGAAAAACCTTGTCTGCCATTGGCCTACATTTTTCCAAGCCTCAGCGCTCTTTCTCCAGGAACCAGAGAAGTGGAAAGGTGTGGCACAAAAAAATCTCAAGGCCCTTTCCTTAGTACACGTGTTGAGGATTCCCCCAGAGGCAGAGGGGATTCCAATAATGGAAGATGCCCCTTTCGAGGCAGAGGGGGTCCCCAAAATCAGGGCTCCAGGGATTCTTTCTCCAGACAACCTTATCAGCACTCCTGAAGTGCTGCCCAATTGCTTTCCTCTGGCGGCAGTCGGGGCTCATTTTTCTCTGCACCAAGCTGCCTGGTGCTCTATTGCAAATGATCAGTGGGTGCAGAGAATAATTTCCAGAGGTTATTACATTCCCCTAATCTCTTACCCAAGACCTCCAAAGTAATTTCCCAATGTTCTACCCAGTCAATGGGAAGAGGCAGCTTTAGAAATAAGAAAGCTGTGTCAAAAACGAGTCCTCCAACAAGTCCCCTCAGACCAGTGCGGATCCGGTTTTTACTCAAGATTCTTTTTGGTGCCAAAAAAGACTGGGGACTGGAGACCCATTTTGGATCTCAGCCAGCTAAACAAATCAGTAGTTCAGACCAAATACAGCATGGTCACGATTCAATCCATTTTCCCATTTCTTCGGGAAGGTGTGTGGATGTGCTCGATAGACCTCCGGGATGCGTATTACCACATCAAAATGGACAAACACTCCAGGAGTCATCTTCACTTCCGGCTGGGAGCCAGTTATTACCAATTCACAGCCCTGTCATTCAGTCTCTCGACGGCCCCCAGAGTGTTTATAAAATGCCTAGCAGTGTTGACAGCTCATTTGAGACTTCAGGGATTCCAGGTATTTCCATATCTAGACGATTGGCTCCTCTCCGCCCCCACAAAGCGCCTACTGGTCAGGGCCCTCCACTACACCCTAGCACTGGCGGAGTTCCTAGGCATCACAATTCACTGGGAAAAATCCAACCTTCATCTCACCCAACAATTGGAATTTATAGGAGCGATATTCAATACTGAAACCAAGTCTCTCTTCCTCCTCACAGACCTCTGAGATTACGGTTACAAGTACAAGTGATACTCTGTTGAGGGAAAATGTCTGCAAGGGAAGTTCTTCAGGCTCTGGGGTTTATGGCGGCAGCCAATCCAATTGCCCCCCCTAGCAGGATTACATATGAGAATACTACAATGGCTCCTTTTGTCCCAGTGGATATCCAATCTCCACCTCCTGAACGCACAGATCCTCATCACCAACGCCTGCAAGCAAGATCTCCTCTGGAGGATGAGAACAGATGAAAATCTTTGATGTTGCCCCTTCCAGACTCCCCAACCCAATGCCACGGTGACCACGGACACTACCCTGATAGGGTGGGGGAGCCACTTCCAGGGAAAGACAGTCCAAGGCACGTGGTCCAACCTAGAGGTCAACTTGCATATCGATGTCCTGGAGTTAAGAGCGGTGCTTTTAGCGTTGCAGGCACTTCATCCACTCCTTCCATCAGGAACAATTGCTATTCAGTCAGAGAATATGTCGGTCATCTGATACACAAAGAAACAGGGAGGGACCAAATCCTACCCCCTATGTTGCAAGGCAATGAGAATTTGGCATTGGGCGATAGCTTCCAATCGCTTTTTAATCGCAATGCATATCCCAGGGAGCTCCAACGTGATTGCCGATAGACTAAGCAGATGCATTCTCCATCCTCACGAGTGGTCTCTCAACCCGATCGTGGTGGAAGAAATCTTCATACATTGGGGCCAGCCTTGTTGCGATCTTTTCCCCTCCCCCTCAAACAAAAAATGCAGCAGCTATTTTGCCCTCTTTCCCCCACACAGGGAGTCACTGAGAGACGCTTTGACTCATGGGCCCACGGTTCTCCTCTATGCTTATCCTCTGATTTCTCTGATTCCCTTATTTCTAAAGAAAGCTATTCGGTTAAGAAGCAAGGTGATCCTCATTGCCCCTTTCTGGCCTCATCAAGTGTGGTTTCCCTTCCTCCAAACTCACCTGTTACAACCTCCTTGGATCCTGGACACTCGTCAGGACCTAATATCTCACCCACAAGAGCTGACTCCCCCAAATCTATCCACCCTCAAGCTGACAGCTTGGTTTCTCCACTTCCGTTAGTTGCCAGGCAGGAAACTCTCTCCTCTTCTGTCCGGAATATTATTCTGGCCTCCCACAAACCATCCACCAGAAAACTCTACAGAGATAAGTGGAAAAGATTCGCTATCTGGTCGAATAATCAGATGCTAGATCCCTTTTCAACTCCTACAGCCACCGTTCTTCACTATCTCTCTGAGTTGTTTAACAATGGGGCATCGGCCTCTACTATTCGAGTCCATTTAGCAGCTATTTCCAATTTCCATAACTGTTCAGATGGAGTCCCTCTTATCTCCACCTGACTCTGCAAGGCCTTTCTCAAGGGAGTTTTCCATAGTAGACCTCCTATCAGGCAGCCTGTAGAGACATGGATTCTCTCCCAGGTTCTCCAGTGTCTCTCTCTCTACCTCCCTTTGAGCCTGCTGCGACATGTGATCTAAAATTCCTGTCATGGAAGTCTTTGTTTTTGGTGGTGGTCACATCAGCCAGACGGATATGAGTTATAAGCCTTATGCATCAAGAGCCCATATCTAATCTTCCAAAAGGACAGAGTATCCCTTCGTACTAACCCATCTTTTCTCCCCAAAGTGGTTTACGACTTCTCTATTAACCAGTCCATTGAGCTCCCTGTATTTTTCCCAAACTACTCAAAGGGGAATATTGCCTTAATTCATTGGATGTACATAGACAACTACGTTTCTATCTAGACAGGACTAAGCCTTTTCACAAGTCGGACCAACTTTTCATTTCCTTTTCTGGTCCTAGACTGGGATGTGCTGTATCAAAAGTTACTTTATCAAAATGGCTCAGACATTGCATTACCTTTGCATATTCCCTTATGAATGAATCCAAACCTGATCAAATGAAAGGTCATTCAACTAGGGCCATCGCAACTTTAGTTGCCTTCCATTCCAGGGCTTCCATGGATGACATTTGTGCAGCAGTCATTTGGGCTAAACCCCATACCTTCATCAAGCATTACAAATTGGATCTGGTCTCCAGGGGAAGAGTGGCCTTTGGTTCAATGGTTCTCAGGAATGTTCTTCCATAAGGGCCACCCAGGTTCTCCAAGTAGCTTGGGAATCTGTCCCATCAGTGATGAATAGGAAGAAGATTAACAACTTCAGATAAAGACGTTATGTCTTACCATAACATTCCTTCTGAGTTGTTGATCTTCTTCCAGTCATTTACACTCTTCCACCGTCCCCCACCAAAGGCTCCAGGTGGATCTTCTGGGTCCTTGTGGTGTCTCAGGGTTTCTGCGCAGAGATGGCCTCTGTCTTTCTATTTCTTCTATATGTTGCATGCAAACTCGATTTGAGGTAACTGGGAGAAGGGCATTGTGGGTAGCAGCTTAGCTCGAGAGTTTTTGGTGTACGCGAGCTTGGTATTAGGCCGACTCGGTTCAGAGGGCTCGGAACCGAACCCATCAGTGATGACTGGAAGAAGATCAACAACTCAGATGAAATGTTATGGTAAGACATAACTTCTTTTTATAGTCAGCCTGCTGGCCTTAGATAGATTGTATAAGGCTCCTTAGTCTTTCAAGTTTTTATATACTCATCCCATATCTGACCCAGCAGCTATTTAGTGAATCCAGCTACTGCTAAACATTTAGTTAATTCCAATCCTTCCCTTTCTGATAGATATGGTAAAATAGTTAATGACTACGAGGAAAAGTGTATGCTTCTGCAACTCTGAGTTTTCAGAATTTTGAATTGTCAGTCACATATGCTAAAATGTATTCTGTTTAAGTGTGAACGTATGAGGAATGTTTTATCTGTAGTTCCTTTCTGTGAGGAAAAATTTTCTTCGAGTAGTTTAGTTTCTTCCATTTCACACATCATAACTCATTGTTTAAAATGTGCAAATGATTCTGTAGACAGTACTTCCAGAGCTATGGCTACTGGTACTGTATTGAGGAGGTTTGCCTGGCTGCATTCTCAGAACCTTCCAGTGGATGTGACACATAGGTTCATAGGTAGGTACTAGGGTATCGGCCCAAGAACCTACGTAAGCCTAGCCAGCAAGGTTCCATGGCTTACGCCACCCAAGAAAGTTATTTTTCTGTGCCACTGTCGAGCAGAGACACAGAAGTGATCCCCGGGGTGTATTTCCCATCCACTCATCAAGATTTTTCTTGAAGAGTGCTAACGAAGAACTTTGCTTGACATAGATGGGTAGCTTGTTCCAAAGTATAGGAAGTCTCTGGGACAAGAATCTATCCCTCCAGCATGTCCTGTTTATTGTGGTGACAAGGTTTAGGTCCCTAGAGTGTGTAGCTCGGAGGGATTGGGATTTCTTTAGGTGTAGCATGTTCAACAGCTCTGGGTTTGACATAGCTTTATATGTTAGGCAGAGATCACCTCGGAGTAGGCGATATGCTACGGAGTAAAGCTAGAGTTTTTTGAGGCGGTCAGTGTAGGGCATTTGCTTGAGGCCAGTAATCCTCTTTGTGAGGTACTTCTGTGGCCTTTCCAGCTGCTGCAGATGTCTTGTGAGGTACATTCCAAAAGGGGCGTTGTACTCTATAATGGGTCTAATGAGTGACCAGTAGAGGGGAACAATGACCTCTTTTTTCCTGGATGAGAACCCTTTTATGATGGGGTGTGCCACGTAGAAGGACTTCCTGACTACTGTGGCGATGTGACTATCAAAGGAGAGACTACTGTCCACCTGGGTCCCAAGGTCTCTTATCACGCATTCGGTGTTAAGTAGATTGCTGCCTATGTGGTAGTTCATGGGTACAGAGTTTATACCAAAGGGAATGACACTGCACTTTTTGGCATTGAGCTTGAGGCCATGGCTCTGACACCAGGCATCTGTCTCAGTGAGGCCCTTCTGTAGGATGTCCACATCATTTGGGGACTTGACTATGGCTCCTAGTTTGCAGTCATCTGTGAACTTCGCTAGCCAGAGGCCTTCTTTGTTAGCCTGTACTTCAGAGAAGTAAATACCAAACAGGAGAGATCCCAGGACGGAACCCTGTGGTACTCCACTTGTCAATGCTTTGAGGTCAGATTTGGAGTCTGCAACTTTTACAGTGTTGGTTCTGTCAGTGAGCCAGTTGGCAACCCATCTTGTGACGTAGGGATTTATACCTAGTTGAGTGAGTTTAGCTATAATTCCAGAATGGCGGATGGTTGAAAGCCTTGGCGAGGTCAAGATAGGCTGTGTGAACCACCTTACCCTCATCCACGGCTTTGGTGACTGCCTCAGAGAAGTCAATTAGGTTCAGGAGGCATGATCTGCCCTTCATAAACCCGAACTGGGTGGGATCCAGAGTTTGGAGGTTACCAATGTCTTTGTTTATGAGTTCCATACTGATACGTTCCATGGTCTTGCAGACCAGGCTCGTCAGGCTAATAGGTCGATAGTTTCCGGGATCAGTGGTGGCTCCCCCTTTGTGAAGTGGGATAACTGTTGCTGTGCATCATTCAGTGGGCACAAAGCCTGATGCGAGGCTATTATTAAACATGGTGCTTAAGTGGGGAGCCAGTTCGTTCTGAAGTTCGTGTAAAACGCAGCCTAGGATGTTGTCCGGTCCCATGGATGCTGTGTTTTTGGCTTTAGAGAGTGCAGCTTTTACCTGCGTAGTTGTGATTACAGGGACTCTGCATTCTTCCTGTATAGATATGGGCCCTTTAGGGGGTGAGAGGGGGGTAAAGTTGGCACTGAACCTATCTGCCAGGATGTTGGCAATATCAATTGGTTGTGTAATTTTCGTGCCTTTGTGCTGTAACTCAGAGCAGATCTGGGTGTTGCCATCTAGATTCTTGACATAGCTATAGAATGCTTTGTGGTTGTCCTTGGATTTAGTGGCAATTTTGTTTTCGTAGCTAGCTTTGGAGGATCTTATAAGGGATCTCGGCTTCTTACTGAGGCTGACCAGGGAGCTCCTCCACTCATGGGTTTTTACTCTCTTTTGCAACAGTTTCTTCCTTCTGTTGTACAGTTTGTCTATGGCAGGGGACCACCAGATTGGCTTCCTTTTTTTGAGGATAGCATCTTGGTTCTGTTTGGGATAGCACGATCCATGCACTTGTGTAAGTGCTTATAGAGTGCATTTGTGTAGGATTCAGCAGTTGTAACTGTATTGTCCATCTGCATGAGTGTCATGAAGTTCACCACTTCTGTCTTAAGAAGCATGAAGTTGGCTTTGGAGAAATTTTTTACTGTGGTTTCCTTAATGGGGGGGGGGGGGGGATGTGGATATCAAGGGTGATAAGCTTGTGGTCGGATCGGACCAATGAGGAGTTGACTTCAGGTGTGGAACACCGGTCACTCATGTTGGTAATGACTAGGTCTAGGATATTGTTGCCCCTGGTGTGGGTGTGGATAAGTTGATCTAGGGCACTGGAGTTTATGAATTCCAGAAAGTGTTGAGCTAAGGAGTTGGTACATGAGTAGTTTTCCCTGTTAATGGTGGGGTAGTTGAAGTCGCCCATTATTAGGGTGTTTGGTTGAACCCTAATATTTTCCAGTACATCAAGAAAAGAGGAGTGGGAATCCTGGGGCATGGTGGGGGGATCTGTAGCAAGCTACAGTTTGGATTGTATTTTTGCCCAGAGTTAGTTGCACTTGGATAACCTCAGATGCATTATGCTGAGCAACTAGCCTGGATATCCTTAATGAATATGGACACACCTCCGCCTTTGGTGTTTCAGTCCAGGTTACATGGCCGAAAAGTGTGGTATGAGTTATAGCCTGGTAGTGCAGGGGTGCTCTCTGGAGCCTTGAACCAGGTCACAGTCACTGCACAGATATCAATGTTCTCCATTTTAAGGAGTGCCTCGAGTGAGTGCATTTTGTGATTTAGACTTCTAGCATTGAGTAGCATTACCCTCAGTTTTTGCTTGCCTGTTCCTGTTATGGTGGTGAATTTTTTATTTGAACCCTGCCTAAAAAAAGCACTATAGGGGCAGCAAGAGCCTTAGCCAGTATCTGGAATCCCAGGGGCAACAGGTGCAGGCCATCTGTGGCAAAGCATCATGGTCTGTCGACCGTGTCATCCCAGGCAGACAGATACTGGATCCCCTTAGAATGACACCAGAAGCTTAGCCAATTGTTGAAGTCAACCATTTTGTCCTTGTACTGCGGTATCATTCTGGGCGATGGCAGAATGCTACTCAGGGCTAGGGTCATACCTGCCTGGGCTACAAGATCAGAGAGTTCTTCCATGTCTCTTTTCATGTAGTCCAGGGAGATACATCTCAGGTCATTCACACCAACATGGACAATGACAAAGTCATATTTGTACTTGTGGAGTGACCTGAGTGCGTGGGTTATGTGGCGGATCCTGGCACTCGACAGGCAGCTGACAGTAACCTTCTCCTTATTTAGCCTGGTGAGTGGGACATCAGTGTGCCTGACTATAGAGTCACTTATGACTACTGTGTTGGATACGTTGGTTTGCCTTATTGGCTGTGGTTGAGTGGCACACTGAGTCTGTGGGCTATGTGTCATTTGGGTTGTGTTGGGGGATAGAGGTTGCTTGCGTTTCTGCTTTGGAGGTCTCTGTTGCTTAGACAGATTTTCACCCTCCTTTTCCAAGTTTCCAAGGGATTTTCTACACCCTCAAACAGCTTTGGCAAGAAACAAAAAGTTTCAGCAAAATGCTGGTAAGCAGACTTAAAAAGCAATGGGAAGGGGGGTTACAAAAAGAAGGCGGGACCCCCCACCAAAACAGATGACAGTCAAAGAAGTCAACACGACTGTGTTAGTATCTATATTCCTCTCTTTGACCCTGGCAGTCCTTTATCCCTTCCAAAAAGTCTGTTTTTCCATTTTTCTCTTTGGCAGCAGTTAGTTTCAGACAAGCGGGGTTCTGAAGATTATACATCAAGGTTACAGATGGCATTTCAGGGGGTAATTCCTCATCCACCAGACCAAACTCCTCTATTTTCTCCTGTCTTTCAACAGATGACTTCAGGAGTAATATAGCCAGTTTCTCCTCCCCACTTTGGTGTGTCAAAGAAAATGTGTGGAGACCAGTTCTGGATCTTTTTTCCTAAACCAATTTGTGATAGTGCCCAAGTTCAAAATGCTGTTACATCAGAACCTGGTACCTCTTCTTCTTCATTTCAGCTTTCTACTAACACTAGATTTAAAAGATGGTTATCATGACATCCCTGTTCATCCAGACTTCAAACATTTCTTAAGGTTTTGTGTGGTTGGATCACATCAGTTCTCTTTGTTACCCTTTGGTCTATCTACTGCATCAGGAGTGTTCAAAAAGTATCTTGCTCAAGTTAAAGCTCATTGCAGGCTACAAGGTATTCATATTTTCCTTATTTGGATGACTTGCTTATCTTTTAATAGTCTTTTTCAAAGTGTCAAGAATCACAAGCTGAGATTCCAAGAGACCATTCACAAGTCTTGAACTCTTACACACAGTGTTGTGTTCTTGGGATGTTGGCTATGCACCTCATTTCAAAGAGCTTTTCTTCCACAAGGGTTTTTCTCTCAGACTTCGGTCTCTGCAGGGGACTAACCCAGGATTGTGGGTCTCATGACCTCTATGATTTTCATGATACCCCTGGCAAGACTTCACATGAGAAAGATACAATTGTATCTGACGTATCTTTGGTCCAGCAGCAACATCTGTTTCCTTTCAAATTCTGGTTCTGGGATTTCTGAGTAGATAAATCACTTGGTGGAGACAGTAAATATCCCTAAATTCAGGTCTCCCCTCCCACCACCTGCTCCAAATGTGTTTCAGACTTTGCTTGGGAACAGTGCCAGAGAGAGAAAAGTGCAGGGTATCTGGGAACACAAAGATGGATGCAAGCAGATAGACATCAAAGAGATGCTTACTCTAATCAAGGTACACAATTTTCTGAATTACTTCTGGTCCCCTTGACCTCTCCAAGTGGTTACAGACAGTACCACGGTAATGTGGACATCATCAAGCAAGGTAAAACCAAGTATTTACCTCTATGGAGACTAGCCATATAACTTTACAGCACATTCTCACTCTACCAACATCCAATATTCCATCAGAGCAAAATTATGTGCAGACAATCTAAGCAGGAAAAAGACGAGCCTCACAAATGGAAACCAGATCGGTGGTCTTTTAGAGTTGAGCCATCTGTGGAGAGTTCCTCAAGTATACCTCTTTGCCTTTTCTCTGACCAATCCGTTGGCAAAATTCAGTTCCAGATCTCCATGACAGAAGGCCTGGAAGGACAGATGCCTTTTCCTTTCCTTGGACAGGAATGTTTATTTCCACCCTTGCTGCTTTTATCCTGGGTTTTTGTACAAATAATCCTTGATCCTCAGAATCAGATTTTTCACTGGCTAGAACTTAAAAAAAAATATTACTGTCAGTCCCTTCTCCTGACTTGTCTTCCTGCATATAATCTCCTTCTACTCTTTTTCCCCTCTGTATTTTTTTCTTCTACAGTTTCTTCTTCACCTAGTTCACTCTCTTCAACATCCTCTTGTTGTGTTTCCTCATGTATGTTTTCTTCCCTTCCCCTTCTTTTTTTTTTTATACTGTTTGCTCATGATAGTCTATCCAAAAGTGCCCCTTTTTTACACAACCTACATTCAGCCACACACCTTCTTGCTGTATGTCCTTTATTCCCACACTGGCTATATTGTATCTTATCACAATCAAATGAGAAAAGTCCCCACAAAAGAAACATGATTTAGTTTGGCTGGCATATATAAATGTCTCTGTATGACCAGCCACAAAAATAACACTTGGCAAGTGTTTCACCAATGTTTTTTTTCACATTTCAAAACAGCTTCCAAATTCAACCCATCACTCTCCATTTTATAAGTTTCTTTCACCTTTAATGTTCACACTGCTGTCAACAGTTTCACATAAACTCTGCATGTATGTTTAACATCCTGTTCTTCCAGTTCATTACTTCTAAACTGCGAATTAACATTTTTTAACATTCAAGTTACTGACCAGAAAATAATGATTGTTCCATGGATAAATGTACTTTTTGTTACACAGTTCCAGAAATTCTGTTAAATCTCAAAAAGTGTCAGTCCCTATATGTATAAAAGATTGAAATTCTTGAGCTTTAAAGCCAAGAACAGTTACTAAATTGTCCCAAACATAATGGGCCTGATTCTGAAAGACTTGCCATCAGCAGAAGTGTCCTATTTTGCTGTAAGGCCTTGCTATAAAGCAGTCTTGCATGGGGGGGGGGCAGATACCAAAACACCTGCTCTCAGCCTGCTCTTAATGTAAGTAGTAAATTACACTGAGAGCAAGTCTTTTGTGATCAGGCCTACTATTTATTACAGTTTCACTTTTTGTTCTTGTTCTAACAGTTGGTATTCCCTTTTTTAAAAACAGTTTTACTTGCAGTATGTTGCTGTTCCCTTATTTTTGTCTGCTATCATTGCTGCAGATGTTTTAGTAACTGCATTGTCTGCTGCCACAAAACCAGACTCTTCCTCAGTTTGTTGCTGCTTTCCTTCTGTCACTGCTGCATAAGGTTTAACTGCTGTATTCTCTGCTTCCACATCATCATCCACAGTATTTCCAAAAATATTATCTGCCATCTCACCCCATGAAACAGCAGAACTGTTGTGTGGATCATCCTTTCAACAGAACATCATTTGCAAGCCCTGCGGACATCATTCCTCTTATCTGTACCACTTTGAGATTTGCTTACCTCATTCTCCACTAAGACAGCTAAACACTTCTCATTGTATAATGCACCTCACCAAAGTCTTTCTCTGCATTGTAATATTCCATATTGAACAAATTTTTCACCAAATTTTCATTTCTACTTCCAAGCTATCCATAACATTTCTCTCCTCCTTCATGTTGTTGCTTCTCTTAGGCCTCTTCCATCCTGCTGTAGGAGCCCTCCAGCACCATCTAGCAGCTCCAGTGAGTAGTGGACGTTTCCTGGTGTCCTCACCAGAGTTTCCCTAATAGTGTGAATGTCATCTCGTGTCCCCCTCTGACAAAAGGCAGCTAGCCTAGTGGGACTAACCCAGTCAGCAAAGGATAAAAAAATAACCTAGGGAAGTTGAAACATTTGATTTTATCATTTATTTTATTATTTGGTTATTCTCATATGATAATTTGCTCAGATTGTATGTTTGAGTATAATACAGTTTCACTTCTCTTAAATGCTAATAATGGGAATTTTAGATTACTTTGTGTTTTTTCCTTGGGCTGGGAGGATTGCAGAAATTATAATTAGTGAATCCATGGATGCCTATTGAAAGTGTGGAGACTAACTGTGATTCTGAGAACAGGCAGATAATTTACTGAATCTGAGATTGTGCTATCTTGGACTATTCCCTTTTGTCTGAGGTTCACTAGCAGGACTCACACTTCTGAAACAATGCCAAATATACAGAATAAAGTAAGGTTAAGGCTTAAGGAACTGACTCATTTGTATAAAGAATTGCATCACTGTAACCTAAGGCTGACTTGTTTTGGCTCTCATTTATAATTGCTGGTAATTATGAAAATAATCAACATTTCCATATGTGTTTCAAAAACTAAGTGACTTACAAACTGTTGTATGGCATCAGGTAAAATTATTAGATATTGTTGAAGAAAACTATCCTTGATATTCACACTAAGTTGCACATTTTGATAGATATTCAGTGTTATTTATATTGCTAATTATACAATTAAGCATAAGTTTTCATATTTCTGTAAACATCTCAAAGATAAATTTCTTGTTATGTGAGAGCCTATATTTGGTTAACAAAGGTGTTTAATAATGTATGCATGAATTGTACAGTTTCCACAATATGTCAATTTGTGAAAGTTTAGCAAAAAATATAATTCTGGGTTTGTGTGCATTGCAGTAGATAGGATCGTAAGAGATTACTAGACTATCAACCTGGAGGTCATTGTAAGCCTAGCCATTTCATCCCAATGTAATACCATAGAAATGCTAGTCAATATCCAAGATTGCATTTAGTGATGACTGCCCATTTCCAGAAGGGTTGTGGGCGCTATCCCTGGTAAGAATTTACGGTGCCCCATCCACTCGTCCAGGTTCCTCGTGAACAGTGTCATAGAGGTGCTGTGTTTCACATGAATTGGTAGTCTGTTCCAAAGATGTGGCAGTCGCTAGGAGATAAATCTGTCTCTCCGGCAAGCCCTGTTTAAGTCACAGGCCATATTTGGGTCCCTGGAATGGGTAGCCCTAGTCCTGTTTGATTTCCAGATATGCAGCAAGTTCATTAGGTTTGGGTATTGGATTGCTCTGCAGGCCAGTCATAAGTCTCCCCTAAGAAGTCTGTATGACTGTAAGGAGATATAGTGACAGGAACTTTAGTCGGTTTGTGTAAGGCACATGGTGGAGCCCCTTGATCTTCTTTGTTAGAAACCTCTGAAGTCTCTCTAATTGTTGCAGGTGCTTAGTACAGTACATGCCAGACAGGGTGTTGTACTCAATTATGTGCCAGATAAGTGCCGAATATAGGGGGCTTGTAAATTCTTTTGCTCTCAAGACAATGCCTTTACTAATCAAGTGTGCTATGTAGAAAGCTTTCCTTACTACAGTAGACACATGATGGTTGAAGTTAAGGTTGCAGTCAACTTGTGATCCCAGATCCCTTACCACTTCATGGATACTTAGGGTATTGTTGTTGATTTGATAGTGTGAGGGGGGCATTGTTTGTGCCGAAGGGAATGATGATGCATTTCTGTGCATTCAGTTTGAGACTGTGGCAAATACACCAGTCGTTGGTCTGCGTGAGACTGTCCTGGAGTATACTGACATCATTTGGGGATTTAATGATTGCACCTAGTTTGCAGTTGTCTGCACATTTGGTCAGCCACAGCCCCTTAGTTTTGACTTGAATGTCTGAGAAGTATATACCAAACATTAGAGGGCCCAGCACTGACCCTTGTGGTACCCCACTGGTAACAGGTCTGCTGGTTGATGTGGAGTGACCCACTTTGATAGTGTATGTCCAGTTTGTGAGCCAATTGGCAATCCATCTTAAAATAAAGGGGTTTGCATTCAGTTTGGCAAGAGTATCAGTAATGCCTGAATGTGGGATTGTGTCAAAAGCCTTTGCCAGGTCGAGGTATGCTGTGTGCACAGATTTGCTCTCATTAATGGCCTTGGTCATATAAAGAAATCCCCCAGATTTAACAGGCAGGATCTACCTGGGTAGGATCCAGGGTTTGGAGGCCACCTATGTCTTTATTTATGAGGTCCATAATGATACGTTCCATGCCCTTACAGATGAGGCTGGTCAGGCTTATGGGTCTTTAATTCCCTGGGTCTGTTGCTAGGTCACCTTTGTGGAGGGGAATAACTGTTGCTGTTCTCCATTCCACAGGAACAAAGCCTATGGTTAGGCTATGATTGAAAGGGGTACTTAGTGGTGATGCTAGTTCATGTTTTAGCCTGTTTAGAAGACACCATGGGATGTCATCTGGTCCCATACAGACTGTGTTTTTTACCTTGGACAAGGCGTTGAGGACATGCTCTTCAGATATGTAGGGTGAGGGGAAGTTTAGGGGAAGGTTTGTTGTAAGTTAGGAGGGAATAAGGGAGTGAAATTTTCACCAAAGATATTTTCTAGCAGGTTTGCTATCTCTGTGGGGTGAATGTGTGTGATACGGTTGGCCATTAGTTCTGTACATGCTTGGGTCCTACTCTTTAGGTTATATACGTAACTGTAAAAGACCTTATGTTTATCCTTGGCTGTACTTGCTAAGTTTCTCTCAAAGGAGCCCTTGGAGGATTTGATAAGTTGTCATATTTGCCTGTTGAGGCTGAGGAGGGTGCTTTTCCATAGTTGGAGCCATGCCTTTCTTTTCTTGGACAGCAACTTTTTGCGTTTATTGTAAAGTTTGTTGATGCTGGATGTCCACCATGGCAGCTTGTTTTTACTTGGGGCTCTGGCTTTGATTCTTTCTGGTATGCATACCTCTCAACCCTGGAAACATCAAAAATCTGGACAAGGCCCATGAAAAATAGGTACAAATCTGTACGCTGATTAACATAAAATTTGCATATGTAATTAAACCCCGCCCACTCCAAATGGAATTGTGGATACCACCTTTGAAATGCAAAATGAAGAACAGAACCAAAATATAGCACCAGAGTCCCCCCTGCAGCCATTCCACTATCCCATTATCTAGCTATTTCACCCCATTTAAAACAAACAGTAAATTATATGTGCATACTGCTTTACTTCTGCAATGAATTTTTGGATTTTAGTTTTTTACATTTTATAGCACAATCCACAAACATTAATAGATACCTGCTAAACAAAGCAATACTGCTAACACTGAAAATAGACTTTGCATTAAAACTTCTCTGCCCTTGAAACTCACATTCATTGAAACAGCATTGAAACCTAACCCACACCACAGCCAAAGAAAATGCATTTGGCCAGTGGTGGATAAAGATTACCTTTCAACTGTTTTCAAAATCAGAGGCCCCTTGCACACAAAACAAGAAACATACATGCGTTCTTTGATACTCCCTTTCTGACTTTATTAAATTATATTCCTTGTATAATACAGCACACTTGTTAGACTTAAGTTAGAGCGCATTTTAAATGCATTGTTTAAACATTTTTCCAGTAGGCAATGAACCAATGACAAAATTGCCCTTTTCGGAACATTTCCATGATAACAGTCTACTTCCACACACAACTGCATTTTAAATGCATGGTTTGAAGATTTTTCCAGTAGGCAATGAAGCAAAATGCATGCACCAATAATGACAAAACTTCCCTATTCAGAACATCTCTATGATAATAATCAGTACATGTTCCAAGCCCTCTGCTACTCTGCAGGGCAAAGGTGGGGCAGATGGTAAATATAGAATTATTCTGGTGGTAATATACAAAATGACATAATTACTACAGGAGAAACAAAACAAACCACAGTACAGGGTAGTAATTTAGTTATTTCACTGCTGCTGCCAGCCTGCCACCATGGGTCCAGCAAGTATTTAACTAAAATGTATTCATTTTAACAAACAACTGTGGCATAATTTATACTGAGGGAGCAGATGTCAGCATGAAAACCTGGTTTCATTCCTACTGCATAAATGTTAGACTCCTATACTGCAGTAGGAATAGCATGACAATTTTATCGCTGCCATATTACCATTGATGTGTAACATCGAAACCAGCCATAATGTTGACAATTTTCCTGATGCATTGTATGTCATGAAAACATAGTGTGTATGTATATATATATATATATATATATATATATATATATATATATATAAACTTTTGGAGTATCTATCATATCGTATGGTTTGAAAAAAAACATGAAACATCGTCCTAACTATTCATCACTTAATGACTGGTCTGACTTTTTTAAAAGCCTTAAATCTTGTATGGCATTTCCACTATATAATGGTTGCTAACAACATACATTTAATGGCATTCTCAAGGGTCAATCACTCATAAGTACTTCAAAACATTAACATTTTTTAAGTCAGTCCTTCCTGATGATTATTCAAACAAATGTCTGGCAGGAACATGGTCGGGTGTTTGCCATTAATATGTCATAATCAAGTCTATAAAATAACAGGAAAGTATCACTGAACACTGCTGTACAAAGAAAACGGCTGATTTATGCAGGAAAAAAAATATTTTAAGCAGACTGAACAAAGTAAGAACTATTCCGTTTACCGACTATGCTACTTGACTAAGAAATAGAAAACACAAATGTAATCAGCACCAAAGATTTTAACAGTGCTTTGACATTGCAAACTAAATGTAACATACATAACTGTCATATGACTCATATCATAACACAATCACAACTTCTAAAAATCATTGGTAGTAAACTACACTTGTTCCTAATCAAATGAAAACAAATAGCGCGCGAACACACTCAAGAGAAAGAATCTGCAATACCTTTCAGCAATTCTAATCACCCTGCACCTGCAGCTAAACAGCTTGGCAGTCCGATGCATGGAGTAGTCAGCACAGCTGATGCAAATAACTGCAAGTATTCACTTCACGTTCATGGCATGGCATTAAAACGCAGCATCAACAGTCAGGCAATTCCAATAAAATGAAAGCAACGGCATTGAAATCTACCCGAGTGCCCCGACAGACGAACCAAGTATTCAAAACAGGCAACTCAAACAGATGAGTGCGAGTATTCAAACAGGCAACACACGCATCTGAGCTTAATTCTGACAGGCTGAAGGAGCTGACGTCATCGTGCACGTGATGACGTCAGCTCCAATAGCGCGGAATCTAAAAAATAACTTAAAAAAATCGGAAATGAAAGGGTGCCACTCGGGAATCGTGGCACCCCTTCATTGGGACCCCAAAACTCGGTAAAAACCAAGTAATTCAGGACGGTTGGGAGGTATGCTGGTATGGCCGAGTTTATACACTTATGCAAGTGATTGTACAGGGCTTTAGTTTAAGGGTTGGCGTAGTTAACACTTCCAGCTTGGGGTGGGGCTTGGAATGCATTTATACATTCACCTAGGACGGTGTAGTTTGCCTTGGTGAAGTTGTTTAATCTGATTTCACCCTTTATGAGTTCTGGTGTTAGTGCCAGCTCGAAGATGACTGATTTGCGGCCAGTTTTAACTAATGAGGGTCCGACAGTTGTGGCAGTGCATTTGTTTGCCATAGTTGTGAGGATCAGATCCAAAATGTTTGTTCCACTTGTTGAAGTATGGACAGTTTGTTCCAGGGCATTTGAATTAAGAAAGTCAAGGAACTAGCTAGCGAGTTAGGGCTACCGTAGGTTTCCCAGTTGCTGGTGGGATAATTGAAATCCCCCATAGCCAGTGTTTGGTAAAATTTGGATTGTCCCCAGTCTGGTCAGGTAGGCTTCATGGGTATCATGACCCATGGAGAGGGATCTATAACTGGCTATGACTTGAATGGGGTTCTTACCCACTGTAACCTGGACCTTGAGTAACTCCATGGAGTTGTCCAGTCTAACTAGACAGGAGGTGAATTTGTCTCTAATATAGATTCAAACACTGCCTTCTTTGGTTTTCACATGTTCATTTTGCAGTCTAAAAGTGTGGAAGGCATTTTAGCCTTGCAAGGCTACAGTACTCTCTAAGGCTTTGGATCAGGTTGTGATTGCACAGACATCTACATCTTCTAGTGATAGAAGTGCTTCCAAGGAGTGCAGGTTTTGGTTTAAGTTCCTAACATTTAGCAGCATGACCCCTATTTTGTTCTGATTGGTTAATTTCATATCCGTAATGTTGTTTTCAAGACCGTGTGTAAAAAAGGCACTATGGAAGAGGCAGGAACCTTTGCCAGCTGCCAAAAGCCTAGAGGTGCCAGGTGAAAACTGTCTCTGGCAAAGCAGCGACGTTTGCCGACCATGGCTTCCCAGGTTGACAGGAACTGGATCCCATTTGAATGACACTAAAACCTGAGCAAATTATTGAAATCAGTCAATTTTTTTTATACTGTGGTATCATTCTAGGTGAAGGTAGTATGCTGCTCAAGGCTAGAGACATACCTGCCTAGGACACATACTCAGAGAGCTCAAGCATGTCTGTCTTCATATAGTCCAGTGAGGTATGTCTCAGATCATTCACATCAACATGAACTATGACAGAGTCATAATGGTACTTTTTGCTGAGAGACCTGAGTGCATGCATGAGCTGACAAATCCTGGCACCGGACAGGCAACTGACTGTGACTTTTTCCTTGTCCAACTTGGTGAGTGGGACATCTATATGTCTCACTATTGAATCTCCAATGACAAGAAAATGTGTTTTTTGAGTGTTATGCCTCACTGCCTTGGTGGGTGGGACACTGGTGTTGCTATGTGTCAGGGGTGCTGTAGGGACTGTGTTAGTTGTAGCAGTCTTGTGTTAGTTTTTCGAGAGAACCTTCACATTTGTGGAGTTATGTGTTTGATGCATACTCTGTGTGTGAGAGTAGTGGTACTATGAGCATATGTAGCAGTGGGTGAGTTGACAACCTTCTCTGTGTTACTGTTTTGAGTGAGAGAGAGAGAGAGAGTACGGATTCTAGATTTTTGGTGTAAATACATCTCTCATACTCTGCACTAGTGTGTGTTATTAGTAGAGGGTTCTGTGTGTACATGAGACAGTTGCTACACTGCCTCAAGGGACCCAAGTCAACAAGGTTGGCAGGAGAAACAAGGGTAGTCCAACTGTTCATAATGCTAGGTTGAAGACTGCTGTCACTAGGGGTGGTTATTTGGAATTGATCATGGAGAAGTCCATTGAATGGATATTTCTGCCTGGGATTTAGGGAAAATTTGTTGAATTTAACTGTCCAGCTTGGTCGCACAACTGCATGGCATTGCATGGCATTGTGCGGTGGCAGGAGAAACAAGGGTCCCACTGTCTATACTTCTAGGTTGAATACTGTTTTCACTAGGGGTGGCTATTTGGAATAGATCACGGAGGAGCTCAGTGGATGGATATTTCTGCCTGAGTTTTAGGGAAAATTTGTTGACTTCAACTGTCCAGCTTTATTGCACAGCTGTGCAGCAATGTGCAGTGCTGTGCAACGTGCAAACAAGCAGAAACCTGCTGAAATGTAGGACCTAAATACCAGAAGCTAAAAAGTAGAAACAAACACTTTAAAAAGATTCAAAAGGGCCAATGAGGATGCTTACTCCAAGCCCTAGACCAGCCTCCCTTTTTCAGACAGGTCCCAATCAGCACAGTTCTTACACAAAAGTGCAGATAGGCCTCTTCCAATCCAAGATGGCCTGGAAAATATGCTCAGAACAAGCAAACCACTAC
This sequence comes from Protopterus annectens, assembly GCF_019279795.1. NCBI lineage: Eukaryota > Metazoa > Chordata > Ceratodontiformes > Protopteridae > Protopterus > Protopterus annectens. The sequence goes on along the minus strand of NC_056737.1, from coordinate 188,067,293 downwards.
AAGCAGTTCCAGAAGCAGCAAGCCTCTATCTGGACTATGCTGCAGCTACTAGCTACTCTAGTTTCAGCAGGAAGCACTAGAGAATATTTAAAACAGCAGAAAAATAGCATTGAGACACTAAAAATGTTTAAAACAGCAGAAAATTAGCAAGGAGGCTACAAAGAATGTTCTAAACAGTTAACATAACAGTTATTTAAACACTTCTGGGAAAACCAGAACAAGCAGAATAGATAGTTTATAAACAGTGAAAAATACCAGTAAATACTTAACAATGAAACTAACAAAAAGGCTTTGTAAACAGTGAAAACAGCAATGCAATTCAATTATAGTATTTATGGAAAGCTGCAATTCGGCACCGTAAAAACCTACTGCCAATCATTAGCGGACTGGAGTTCCGCTGCGGCAACCCCTAACCGGGAAAAGCCGAAAGACAAACAAACAACTATGGATGGGCTGTCTGTTTTCACTGTAAAGAGTACTTCTTACTGATAGCATTGCTATCTATACAGTTTTAATAACTTTCATTTTCAAAATATTTCAATTTGATTCTTATGCTTTTAAGTGTTCTTTTCAGAAAATGCTCTTCAGTGCATGGATGAGTGGGTAGGCTGCTAAAGGTGTGGCATTCCATACCACCTAGGTGTTAATAAGCTATATAAGCTTGCTTATGCAAATAGAAATCACTCAAGTGTCCAACAATCATTAGACCACACTAACCCTTTAAAAGGAGACCTCTTGTGGCACTTCCATTCTCACGCTTCCACTCATATAAGTAAACCCAGTTTGTAACTAGCTTTAGTTTTTATAGATTGACATCCAGTTATCTCATACTGAAATCCATAATCATCAAAAATCCATCTACAAGGGGGGAAAAAAACAGCTTCAGGAATCCCATTCAGTTTCTATTTCAGCTGTGACACTCTTATCGTTAGTTATTTTTACTCTTAAGAAACCATAGGATCAAACATGTATAAAGGGAAACTATTTGCATTTTAACAATCCCCCCAAAAAATAAGAATCACATGTGTGTGTTTCCTGTAAATCAGTTGTAGGAAACCCTATATCTCATACATTATTAACAAAATGGTGGATTCCAACTGGCCATTTGGCACCACAACAACTCATCACCAATTCTTGAAGCATAGTATCATTCAAGGGCCACCTTTACAATCCAGACTGTCTCACAAAAAACACTAACAGTTCATGTTATATACCAACAAAACCATTCCACAATTAAGCAAGTTATTAACAAATAAATAATGTGAAGTAGTTAACTTCATTAATCTGCAACCTGTGGGTATTCGGATCCATATCAGATCCAAGCTGGCAACATTTTTCCAAGCATCTGCTCCAAGCTCCTCCCTTTACCCATAATCCTTCACATCTTCTACCTTCCCTCAGATCTTGTTTGCCGCTTCATGCTTTTGCATCGTGGTCCAAGTTGGGTGTAGTAAGTGGAAGCTTTTTCTGATATATTTAGTGTGTGTGTGTGTGTGTGTGTGTGTGTGTGTGTGTGTGTGTGTGTGTGTGTGTGTGTGGTCGATAGTCAACCCTTTCCTCCCCTTCACTGTTGTCGGTTTTTCTGTAAAAAAAAAAAAAATAAATAAAAAAGTAGTTTAAAAGTTAAAGTTAGTAAGACAGTGTGTAGGCCTAACCTGACCTTATTGTGTGTGTCTGTTAATTTTAGGTTCAGTTTTGGCTGAGTGGGATTTTGTGATGGTTGAGCAACCAAAACCAGCTTTTAAAAAATGCACAGAGTGTGGCCACAAGCTTTCACCGGCTGATGGCCACACTCTGTGTATTATTTGCCTGGGTGTTCCTCACCTATCTTTGCCTTGTAGTGTATGTGCAGGGTTCAACCCTAGGGCCTTGAAAGAAAGGAAGGTAAAGCTGATAGCTAAGGGCCTGCTACCAGTTTCTGCCTTGGACACGGCGACCTCGACCTCGGCTTCAGTAGCCGATCAACCCCCCCCCCCCCTCAGGCTGGGACTCAACCTCCCTCTAAGCCTTCTGATGAGGGGACTAAAAGTAAAGAAAAACAAGACAAGAGAGGGGAAAGGCACTGCAAGCGGTCTCATGAGCGGGAGCCCTTTCCTAGCCCACCTACAAAAGTTATCAGGCCTACCTCTCCTCGGCTCCACTCCCCGAGGTTCTCCCTGGAGCTGACTGAGCCCTCGGACCAGAGGCCTTCTTCGAGGTCATTGCACCGACCAGCCAGGTCCGTGTTGGTCACCTCCTCGCGTTTGACTCAGAGTCTGTCAGAGCTAGACATGAACAGGATGATGCAGAGGTTCATTCGGACCCAAATCCAAATGGGAGTCTTGCCAGGCCCCTCTCTGGCCAGAGAGGGGATCTCCATGCCCTTCTTGCATCCAATCTCTCCTTCCCTGATCCGACCTGTGGTTTTGGGGTTTATGGATCCGAGGATCCTCGGAGCTGGGGGTTCGGCGCTGACGGTTCCTCCAACCTCGACGCCGGCGATTACCTTGAGTTCCTCGGATCAGACCTGTTCGGATCCGAGCAACTCTCGGGGCTGAGAACGGGGAGTCGGATGCGAGGGAACAGAGGTGTCTTCGGTTTCCACTTTGTCAGATCCAAGCCGTTCCTTTGGAACCCTAGCTACCTTGGCCTCTGCCCCCATCCTCACGGCAGACCCGGGGAGAGCTTCCTCCTTGTTTGTTGCTAAGGAGGTGCACTTTCCTTTGCTGTTTGACATGGTGGAGAGAGTTCTCTCCCAAGGATTGAGACCCCAGCCCATCACTTGTGACTCTGCCCAGGCTCCCGTGGATTTGGTCACGACTCCCATCAGCTTGTCCCAGGGACAGTCCGTGCCAGAGTTCCCCCAGGTGGATCCCATTGTGGAACCCCCCGTGACTTACGAGCCCTCTTCAGAGAGTCCCACTGAAGAGGATCCTCGTAAGCACTCATGTAAGAGGAGGCACATGGACTCTCCCGAGTCCCTCACAGAAGATACTGACTTAGATGAAGGTGAGAGTTCCCCAGGTCACTTCCCGAGGATGTCTCCTTTGGAGACATCATGGAGATCCTCTGCCAGAGGGGAGGTTGTTCAGCCCCAAAACCCTCTTACTGATGAGTCAGTATTCCTGGAGGCCTTTGGCATGGTCCTGTCTACATCCTGGATGTCCCCTCCTGCGGATCCCTTGGTGGATCTCATTATCACATGGGCATGGAAGGAGCCTGACACCATAGAGCCAATACCTAAATGCCCGGACAGGATCCTCTCTCCTCCCACAGACAGACAGGCCTGGTACAAGGGATCCCTGATGGATGCTATGGTGGTTGCAGCTGCCACCAAGAGAGAACTGGCATAGGAAAGTTCTTCAGTCCACCCTCCGGACAAGGAGTCTAGGGTGGTGGATCGATTTGGGAAGTGAGTGTTTTCTTCAGCAATGTTTTCTATTCAAGCACTGAATTATTTGGCACACGTCATACGACTTCAGCGAGACTTAGTCAAAGAGTTCGCTGTGTCACCCCCAGAGTCTTTGTCGCCAGAGGACAAGCAGCTATTCTCAGTGAAAATGTTGACTCTAAAGTCCGTTTCGAAGACGTCCATGCATCTTCTTTCCCATGCCATGGAAGGAGCAGCTAGGGTGGTTGGGACCAGCGTAGCTATGAGGTGACATGCTTGGCTCAGACTTTGTCAATTCACGGACCCCTTCAAGGCATCATTCACAAATGCTCCCTTTGATGGCTCTTCCCTGTTCGGGAAGACAGTACGTGATACCCTGGTCCAGAGCGAGAGTCCGCTTCTCTAGCCCTTAAAGATCCTTTTCCTGGAATCAGAGAGGGCAAAAGAAGATGTGGTTCTGAAAATCTCAGTTTTCCTGGGACTCTCAGGACAATTCATCCCCTAAAGGCAGAGAGGGACAAGACAGATGCCACCCCAGAGGCAGAGGGGGGCCAAGGAACTTTGGGTCTAGGGAGACCTTCTCGGACAGACCCACGCAGCAGCCTTGAGGGGTTGCCCGACTGTCCTACTCTGGAGACAGTCGGGGGAAGATTGCCATTGCACCTAATGGCTTTGGAGTCCATTACGGCAGACCGTTGAGTGCTCCAAATAATTTCCAGAGGATACTCCATCCCGTTGCCCCACCCGTCCAACCAAAACACCTCCTGGATGTTACACCTGCTCAAAGGGAAGCCACAGTGCAAGAAATTTCAAAGCTGCTTCGCAATCAGGACATCGTACCGGTCCCTCCAAATCAGTCCGGATTAGGCGTTTACTCCAGGTTCTTTTTAGTGCCAAAAAAGATGGGGGACCTCAGGCCCATATTGGACCTGTCAATCCTGAACCTGACCGCAGCCAAGCAGAAATTCCAGATGGTCACCTTGCAGTCCATTCTACCTTACCTCCAAGAATGCGACTGGATGTGCTCAATAGACCTCCAGGATGCTTACTACTATATCAAAATTCACAGAAGCTCCAAGAGATTCCTTCGCTTCTAGCTGGGAGCCAATCATTTCCATTTCAGAGCCCTACCCTTTGGTCTCACCACAGCCCCCAGGGTGTTTACCAAGGTTATGGCAGTTGTAGCAGCTCACCTGAGGCTTCAGGGAATTCAGGTGTTTCCTTACCTAGACGATTGGCTCCTCACTGCTGCCACCAAGCGTCTACTTTGCATGGCCAGAGACTCCTTTCTGCATCTTGCAGTCAACGTAGGGATTACCATCAACATCTCCAAGTCCCGCTTTAACCCGACACAGACCTTGGAATTTATAGGGGCACAGCTGGACACTCTACAATTGCAAGTCTTTCTCACACTAGACAGGGTCCAGAGCCTACGGGCCCATGTATCAGTGATCCTTGGCCCCAGGCTACCAATGACGAGCAATGTTCTCCGAGCCCTAGGCTCCATGGCTGCAGCAATTTCAATCCTTCCCTGTGCGCACCTTCACATGCGGGTGGTTCAGTGGACCCAGGCAGTGCAGTGGTCTTGGCTAGACCTCCCCATGTACCATCCAGTAAGAATCAACAGAGCCTGCAAGATGTTTCTTTTTTTGGTGGCTCCAATCGCTGGAAATCTTGGCAGGTCAACCCTTCATAACACCCGCAGCCCAAGCCACAATGACTATGGATGCCTCCCAGCTCGGGTGGGGGGGCATTATTTGGAGAGGACGGTCCAAGGCATGTGGTCCCAAACCGAGACCAGATTGCATATCAATGTTCTGGAGATGAGGGCAGTGTTTTTAACGTTGCAAGCCTTTCATGCTATTCTTCTCCAGGGGACAATTGCAGTTCAGTCAGACAACATGTCTGTTGTCTGGTACATCAACAAACAAGGAGGAACCAGATCATACCCTCTCTGTTGCGTGGCTATGAGAGTGTGGGAGTGGGCTATCTCCACCCCTTGGTTTCTTATTGCAATGCACATCTCGGGACGCTCCAACATTTTAGCAGACAGACTGAGTCGGGCTATTCTAATGCCATACGAGTGGTCTCTGAAGCAATCGATAGCGGAGGAGATCTTCCTTGCATGGGGTCAGCCTTGCTGCGATCTCTTTGCATCTCCTTCCAATGTGAAGTGCAGCGAGTTCTTCACTCTGATCCTCTCACCAGGGGACTTCCCCAGAGATGCTGTCATCCATGATTGGCCTCCCGGGTTACTGTATGCTTATTCCCCATTACCTCTCATTCCAAAGTTCTTTCAGAAAGCTTGCCAGCTGGGGTGCAAAGTGATCCTCATTGCCTCGCTCTGGCCTCGTCAAGTGTGGTTCCTCTTCCTCTGGTCTCATGTTCTAACTCCTCCTCGGATTCTGGATCCTTGCCCGGATCTCATATCTCATCCCTCGGGCATCTGTCCACCTGACCTGGACAGCCTCAAGCTGACGGCTTGGTTGCTCCAGTTCCACTGATTGCTAGGACTCCCGGTCTGTCATCTTCAGTAAAGACTATTCTGGTGGCATCCCACAAAGCTTCCACTAGGAAGGTTTATCGCAGCAAATGGAAACGCTTCTCTATTTGGGCTTCTCAGAGGAACCTGGATCCCTTTACAGCCCCAGTTCCTGTGGTGTTGGAGTTTTTGTCCAATATTTTCCAACATGTACAACTGACGGCCATCTCTAATTTTCATGTCAGTGAAAATATGAATGCTCTGGCCTCTTTGAGACTGTGTAAAGCTTTTCTGAAAGGCACCTTTCTTTTACGTCCTCTGGTTAAGGATTCACTTTGAAATTCTTATCCTGGAAGACAGCTTTCCTAGTAGCCATTACTTTGGCCAGAAGAGTTTCTGAGATCCAAGCTTTGTCTGCCGTGCCCCCTTACCTGATCTTTCATAAAGACAGGGTATCGTTCCACACGAACCCTTCTTTCTTACCGAAAGTTGCCTCTGAATCAAATATTAATCAGTCGATTAACCTGCCTGTTTTCTTTCCAAATTTTCAGAATAAGGGTGAATATAAACTGCATTTGCTAGATGTTCATAGACAGCTTTGTTTCTATTTACATAAGACTAAACCCTTTCATATGTCTGACCAGTTACTCGTGTCATTTTCTAGACCCTTTTTGGGCAAAGCCATATCCAAGGTCTCCTTAGCTAGATGGATTACTCAATGTATACTGCAAGTCTATAAGGACAAAGGTCTGTCCCTGCCTGGTCCTGTTAAAGCTTATTCTACCAGATTTATGGCAACTTCTGCTGCTTTTTGGTCTAGGGTTTCACTGGATGATATCTGTGCAGCAGCGACCTGGGCAAAGTCACATACATATTTCTCATTATAAGTTGGATTTGATCTCTAGAGGGAGAGCATCCTTTGGCTCTGCGGTGCTCAGGAATATCCTTTCATGAGGGCCTCCCAGGAGTTTTGGTAGCTGAGGACTCTGTCCCACAGGTTGCAGATAAATTAAGTTAACTACTTCAGATAAAGAATTATGTACTCACCATAACATTCCATCTGAGTAGTTTATACTTCATTTTCTGCAACCGTCCTGCCCTCCTTCCTCCGAACCTGTTCTAGGTTAGTACTGTTAATGAGTTGCTGATAGTTTGGATAGTGGCAAACTCGATCTGAGGGAAGGTAGGAGATGTGAGGGATTATGGGTAAGGGGAGGAGCTTGGAGCAGATGCTTGGAAAAATGTTGCCGGCTTGGATCCGATATGGATCCGAATACCCACAGGTTGCAGAAAATGAAGTATAACTACTCAGATGGAATGTTATGGTGAGTACATAACTTCTTTTTAACAAAACCCAAATTACATTGTAACCATACTTTGTCATCTTTGCCAAATGAGTTAAGGGTGAACTCAGGGTCAGTCCTGTGACAGTATTTCCAGATATTGAATAAGATGATTAAACAAGAAGTCAGATCAATTTGGAATAAGATAATTCTGGCAAGTACATGTTAATCAGTATCTTCTTAATTGGAATGATGAATGAATTGGTGGTCATCATGCATACTTACAGAAACTGAGACCTTAACAGAATTTCACAAACCATTATGCCATACAATGAAAACATGATGATAAATAGCTATTACAGTGGTGGCTGGTGACTTCAAATCAAAGGGGGGCTGCAGGAGACAGCTGAATGGGTGGGGTCAATGGGGAAGGGGTGTGGTCAACTAGAAAGGGGAGGAGTTAAAACCACAAAAACTAACTTTAATTAAATACGCTGCCCTGGGTGGCAATCCATCATTATGAGAGTCCAATCAAGACAAAAATAAGTGTAGAAGAATAAAAATATTTCAATGCATTGGCTGCATGACAGCTTACTTAATATCTAGATGGAAACAAAAGGTTGTGAGGCATGAAAAAATAAATTACTTTTTAAATACATTACTGGAATGGCAGTCAAAATCAAGTATAAGAAAAACCAGAAGCACTCAACTCAAACCACTTCTCCTTGCACTGCAGTTCTAATTATAATTTATATTCAGATTTATTAAAGTACCAAGTAACATGCTGAAAGTAGAAATCTCTGTGATGCCCCCACTTATAAAAATGTTTCTTATCCAAAAAAGACCTGCTGCCTGACAACTATCTACTTGTTTCATGGGGAAAACATGATCAAAGTAAAAAATGAAAAGCAAACAAGAAACAAGCTCAAGATACATTGCTTAAAGGATTACTGTACAGGTTATGGACCACACATGATTGGCATTCTGTTTAGTTTATGGGTAAAGTCTGTAGAGATGACTGGAAGTCACCAACAAGTGTAATGAGCTTTTTAAAATAATAGAATCCTGTCCTTTAATACCCAAGGCTTATACATTATCTAGTCAATTATTCTCTGCATGGCAACAACAGAAAGGCTTTCAATGTTGGCAATTCTTTAACAGTATGCTTATTAAAGCTTACTTGCATCTTACGATCTCAGACAAGCTTACCTTATGGTTATTAAAGCATTGCTACTTAAACACAGAGCAACAGGCACTTTCTGAGTAATAAGCATAAATTTGAGTAATAAGCATAAATCAACAGTACAAAAATATGACAGAAACCAGACCGTTCTGCAAAATCAAGGACAGATGAAAAGCCACTGTAGTACTTGTGTCTACCTTGGATGGGGGGACACACTGCACATTTACACTGCATCCTTGCCTTGCTTGGACACATCCAGAGTCACTACATGGGGGAGTGGGGTGCAACAAGTATGTCACAATTTGAAATGTCTCTGGCTGACTGTGATGGCCCTGACACATTTGTCATACCTCTCAACCTCAGAGCAAGAAATCTGGACAAAGCCATACACAGAAGTGGGACAAAGGCCCAAAAATAAGGACAATTTTTAAATATTGCTCTAATAAACTTAGAAAGATAATAGAATAGGTCTTGCATTAGTATGAATTTTCTGAAGGGTATAAAATCTGAAACTCAAATGTCTGTCATTATTTTCTAACTTCAGTCTTTAGTGATTGGTCACTAATTTGCCAAAAAACACAATTTTATGAAAAATGGAACAAAAATGTGATGCAAAAAAATAAGATAGCCATACAATACAGCTGGGAACCTGTCAAAGAAGGGACACTTTAATATTAGTATTGCTAACTTGAGCAGCTGACAAAATAAAAGAATCTACATGTATTTCAAGTAATCTATAACTTTGATTATTACAGTTATTTCTTAATTGTAAACCCTCCATGTTTTCTTCCAAAATTGCTATTTTGCGGAGGGATTATTAGGGGGAAGAGCAACATTTGAGCCAAAATCGGGGACAGTTGAGAGGTTGGCTATGCCTAATTCTATAAAGCAATTTATTTGCATGTACCTCTCAACCTGTTAATGCAGTAAATCTGAACAAGGCCAAATATATTGGGGGAACATATAAACAGTACTAAAAATTGCTCTTGTATAAATTGAGACAGTTGATAGAATAGCAGTTCTTACTTTAGCATGCATTTTTCTGAAGGTTATGAAGTCTGAAACTCAGTGTATCATTATTTAGTGACTTAATTCCTAAATGATTTGCCAGAAAACTACAAATTTTATGAAGAACAAAATAAAAATAAGAAGCAAAAATCTATTCATTCTTTGAAAGTCTGGACAGTTGGGAGGTATAGTTCAGCTGGGCCTGTCTGAGTTTGCTGCCCTTCCCCCCTGACAAAATCATGGTTGAATGGAGCCTCTGCAGCCATTCCAATGAACCATTACTTGGCTATTTCACTCCATTTACCATAAACACTAATGTGCATACTGCTTTACTTCTATGATGAGTTGGACTTCATTTGAAAGTTTTATTTTGTATTTTACAGCACAAACACTAAGTCATCTGCTAAACAAAGCAATGCAGTCTCACAATGAAAACTTAGCATTAAACTTCTCTGCCCTTGAAACTCACATTCATTGATACAGCATTGAAACCCACATTCAAAGAAAATACATTTTGCCAGTGGCAGATAAAGATTAATTTTGGGCTGTTTTCAAATCATAGGCCCCTTGCATATGAAACATACATGTGCTCTTTGATACACCTTCCTCATTGTACTAAATTATATTCCTTGTACAATACAGTACAGTTGTTAGAGGGCGTTTTAAATTTGTTTTGAACATTTTTCCAGTAAGCAATGAAACAAAACGCATGCACCCATAATGGCAAAACTGCCCAGTTCAGAACATTTATCATAAAAGTCTACTCAGACTTCCACAGTCCACCATTATCAGTAAATATGCACAATTCTACAGTCCATTATCAGTAAATATGCACAATCCCTGAAGAAGTAAAAGTCATCTAAATAATTCCACATTAAAGAAATCTGTAACTAATGAAGAGGTTTCTGCTAGCAAACACCTTTATATTTCATGGTTTCATCGAAAAATAAAGTGTCTGTTGCCCCTCGGGAATAAATTGCCTATATTACATTAAAAAATGATAAGCTAGTAATATTGCAAGAGGAAATGGATGGCAAACTGATAACAGACTCATAGTTAGTATCTTCACCAAGGAGAACATTCTCAGTACGGCAGCATCCACCCCTTGTGGGAGTAGAACCCACAGCCTTCTGCATCAAAAGCAAGTACACAACCTGTTGTGCTATTAACAAGGCAAACGAACTTCACTTAAGCAACACTAAACTTCTGTTCCCCTGTAGCTCTCAGCTCCTTGTAAAATTTACTCAATACTCAACTGCATCTCAACGTCGCAGCACAAGAAAACTGGAAAAAGCCAAAATGTATTGGGGGGGGGGGTCAAAAAGCCCAAAAACCAGGGACACATTAAACATTGCTTGTATAATCTTGGAAAGTTGCTAGAATAAAATGCTGTGTTACCACCATACATTTTACTGCCAAGGTCCCTATGCAAAACAGTCAGAGCAACATACCACTACGCCAAATCAGCTGCTTTGTGAAAGATAAATGCTGCGTTACCACCATACATTTTACTGCCAAGGTCCCTGTGTAAAACAGTCAGAGCAACATACCACTACGCCAAATCAGCTGCTTTGTAAAAGAAAGGAAGACTAAAACTTAAATGGCTATCATTTAGTGAACTCAGTTCTCACCATAGCTGTCAACCTCTTAGTACAAAACACCTGGACAAACCCAGTAATGAGGGAATACAGCCCTCAAACATATTCAGTGAATTCAGTTCTTGCCATAGCTGTCAACCTTAGCACAAAAAACCTGGACGAAGCCAATAATGGGGGAATACAGTCCCAAAAATAGGGACAAATTTCAAATATTCATCTTATAAACTTAGAAAATTGCTAGAATAAAAGGTTGTGTTACTATATATTTTCTGAAGAACATAGGTTCATAGGTTCATAGGTTGGTACTAGGCTATCAGCCCTAGGGCCTATACAAGCCTAGCCATAACAATTCCCTGGCTATTTCTTCCCACATTATTTACTTTCCTGGACCCCTGTCTAGCAGGGCAACTGACGTGATCCCTGGGGTGAATTTCCTTTCTCCCATCCAATTGTCAAGGTTCCTCTTGAAGAGGTCCAAAGAGGCACTCTGCTTGACATGTATGGGCAATCCATTCCAGAGTCTGGGGAGTCTCTGGGTCAGAAACCTATCCCTCCAGCATGTTTTGTTTATTGTGATGACAAGGTTTAGATCCCTGGAGCGTGTAGAAGTGTAGCATGTCCAACAGCTCTGGGTTTGACATGGCCTTGTATGTTAAGCAGAGATCGCCTCTGAGTAGACGATATGTGACAGAGTATAGCTGGAGTTTTTTAAGGCGGTCAGTGTAGGGCATCTGCTTTAGGCCTGTGATTCTTTTAGTGAGGTATTTCTGAGGCCTTTCCAGTTGTTGCAGATGTCTTGAGAGGTACATACCAAATGGGGCGTTGTATTCTATAATGGGTCTAATGAGGGATGAGTACAGTGGGACAATGACCTCCTTCTTTCTGGATGAAAAGCCCTTCGTGATGAGGTGTGCCACATAGAAGGATTTCCTGACTGTTGTGGCGATGTGGTTATCGAAGGTGAGACCACTGTCCACCTGTGTCCCTAAGTCTCTTATCACACTTTCTGTGTTTAGTGTACTGCCACCTATATGGTAATTCATGGATACATGTTTTTACCGAAGGGGATAACAATACATTTCTTGGCATTGAGCTTGAGCCCATGGCTCTGGCACCAAGCATCTGTTTCTGTAAGGCCCTTTTGTAGAGTATCCACATCATTTGGGATTCAATAATGGCTCCCAGTTTGCAGTCATCTGCAAAGTTTGTTAGCCAGAGTCCCTTAGTGTTGACCTGTACTTCAGAGAAGTAGATGCCAAACAAGAGCGCCCCAGGACTGAACCCTGAGGTACTCCACTTGTCACTTGTCTGGAGCTGGATTTGGAGTCGGCTACTTTTACAGTGTGGGTTCTATCAGTAAGCCATTTAGCAACCCATTGGGTGACATAGGGATTAATGCCCAACTTAGTAAGTTTATCTATGATTCCAGAGTGGGGATGGTATCAAAGGCCTTGGCAAGGTCTAGATAGGCTGTGTGGACCACCTTACCCTTGTCCATGGCTCTGGAGACTGATTCAAAGAAGTCAATCAGGTTCAGGAGACAAGATCGGCCCTTCACAAACCCAAACTGGGTGGGGTCCAGTGTTTGAAGGTTGCCAATGTCTTTGTTTATAAGTTCCATGATAATACGCTCCATGGCCTTGCAGATAAGGCTTGTCAGACTGATGGGACGGTAGTTTCCAGGATCCAAGGTGGATCCCCCCTTGTGGATTGGGATAACTGTAGCTCTGCGCCACTCAGTGGGCATGAAACCTGAGGTGAGGCTATGACTAAACATGACACTTAGGTGAGGTGCCAGTTCATATTGTAGTTCATGTAGTACACAGCCCGGGATGTCATCTGGTCCCATGGATGCTGTATTCTTGGCTTTAGAGAGTGCGTTTTGTACCTGTGTGGCCGTTATTACTGGAATTTGGCAATCTTCCGATATTGAGATGGGCTATTTAGGGGGTGAGAGGGGGGTGAAGTTGGCACTGAATCGATCTGCCAGGATATTGGCAATATCCTTTGGATCAGTATATTTAATGCCATTCTGTTTTAGCTCAGAGCAGATCTGAGCATTGCCATTTAGATTCTTGACATAGTTATAGAATGCTTTGTGGTTGTCTTTGGAATCTTTGGCAATTTTATTTTCGTAACTAGCTTTGGAGGATTTTATGAGGCATCTCAGTTTCTTACTGAGGCTAGTAAGGAGTTTTTGCATCCTGGGATTTTCCTCTTTTCTGCAAAAGTTTCTTCCTTTTGTTGTAAAGTTTGTTTATGGCAGGGGACCACCAGATTGGCTTCCTTTTTTTGGATGAGAGCATTTTGGTTCTATTTGGGATGGCACGATTCATGCATGAGTGGATGTGCTCGTACAGTGCCTTAGTGTAGGATTCAGCAGTTGAACTTTCAGTTCCCGTCTGCATGGGTGTTATGAAGTTTGTCACTTCTGACTTGAGTTGGCTTTGGAGAAGTTTTTTATGGTGGTTTCTTTACTGGGGGGGGGGGGGTGGGATGTGGATGTTAAGGGTGATTAGCTTATGGTCAGACCTGACTAACGAGGGGGTGACCATAGGTATGGAGCATTGATTTCCCATGTTGGTAATGACCAGGTCTAGGATATTGGAGCCCCTGGTGGGACTATGGATTAGTTGATCCAGGGCATTGGAATTTATGAATTCCAAGAACCGTTCATAAAGGTGTTGGGACATGAGTAGTTTTCCCAGTTAATGGCAGGGTAGTTAAAATCACCCAGTATTAGGGTGTTTGGTTCTATCTTAATATTTTCCAGTATGTTTAGAAAGGTGTAGTGAGAATCTTGGGGTATGGTGGGGATCTGTAGCAAGCTACAATTTGGATTGCAGTCTTACCTAGTGTTAGTTGCACTTGGAGAATTTCAGACACATTGTGTTGGCCAACTAGCCTGGTGGTGTGAATATCCTTGGTGAATATTGACACTCCTCCACCTTTAGTGTTTGGTCCTGGTTTGTTGGCGAAAAGTGTGGTAAGAGTTGTAGCCTGGTATTGCAGGGGTGCTCTCTGGAGCCTTGAACCAGGTCTCAGTTACTGCACAGATATCAATGTTCTCCATTTTTAGGAGTGCCTCGAGAGAGTGCATTTTGAGGTTTAGACTTCTAGCATTGAGTAGCATTACCTTCAGATTTTGCATGCTTGTACCTGTTACAGTGGTGGTTTTGTCCTTTGAAGTTTGCCTAAAAAAGGCACTATAGGGGTGGCAAGAGCCTTAGCCAGTAACCTGAATCCCAGGGCGACAGGTGCAGACCATCTCTGGCAAAGCATCGTGGTCTGTCAATCATGTCATCCCAGGCAGACAGATACTGGATCCCCTTTGAATGACACCATAAGCGTAGCCAATTGTTGAAGTCAGTCATTTTATCCTTATATTGTGGTATCATTCTGGGCGAAGGCAGGATGCTACTCAGGGCTAGGGTCATACCTGCCTGGGCCACATGATCCGAGAGCTCTTCCATGTCTCTTTTCATGTAGTCCAGGGAGGTACGTCTCAAGTCATTCACTCCAACATGGACAATGACAGAGTCATATTTGTACTTGTTGTGGAGTGACTTGAGTGCATGCGTTATGTGGCGGATCCTGGCACCCAACAGGCAGCTGACTGTAATTTTCTCCTTATTCACATGAAGTCTGAAATTCAAATGCCTGTCAATTTTACTGCTCACAGAACAAAAACAATTTTCAGCAGAGACCCAGGGAGAAATATTGCAGACACGTCTTTGTAAAATGACAGGGCACCAAAGCAAATCCACACAAACACAGTAAGGAGATGCAGACTCCACACAGAAGGCACCCCAGCCAAGAATCAAACCAGAAAACCTATAGCTGTGAGGCAACAATACTACCACTGCACCATCAAATATGCAAGGAATTAAACGTTCAGAAACCTGAAGTCTGAAATTCAAATGCCTGTCAATTTTATTTAACATTTGTTAATAAGGACAGTCTGACTTGGAACAAAAACAAATTTCAGCAGAGGCCCAGGAAGAAATAATGCAGACATGTCTTTGTAACATGGGAGGACACAAAAGCAAACCCACACAAACACAGGGAGAAGATACAGGCCCCACAAAGAAGGCACCCCAGCCAATAATCAAACCTGAGAACCTGCAGCTGTGAGGCAACAATGCTACCACTGCACCATCAAATATCAAGCATTGCAACATTTACAAACCACAGATATTATGAGGAACAGATCAGATCAAATATGAGGCAAAAATCTGCAATTTTGTTTTTACAAATGGTGGTGGGTAGGGAATTCAGGTCTTTAACACCTGCATACAAGGTACAGGGTTCAAGCCTGAGGTATTCCCTACCACACACACACACCTGTAGTAGCAAACCACCAAAACTAAATATACTGCCCTGGGTGTCAAACCGTCATTATGAGAGTCCAATCAAGACAAAATGAAGTGTAGAAGAATAAAAATATTTCAATGCATTGGCTGCATGACAGCTTAATATCTAGATGGAAACTAAAAAGGTTGTGAGGCATGAAAAAATAACTTACTTTTTTTTAAATACATTAATGGAATGCCAGTCAAAATCAAGTATAAGAAAAACAAGCAGCACTCAACTCAAACCACTTCTTGCACTGCAGTTCTAATTATAATTTACATTCAGCGTTATTAAAGTACCAAGTAACATGCTGAAAGTAGAAATCTCTGATGCCCCCACTTGTAAAAATGTTTCTTATCCAAAGAAAGACCTGCTGCCTGACAACTATCTACTTGTTTCATTGGGAAAACATGATCAAAGTAAAAAATGAAAAGCAAACAAGAAATAAGCTCAAGATACATTGCTTAAAAGGATTACTGTACAGGTTATGGACCACACGATTGGCATTCTGTTTAGTTTATGGGTAAAGCCTGCAGAGATGACTGGAAGTCTCCAAGTGTAATGAGCTTCTTAAAATAATGTAATCCTGTCCTTTATTACAAATGCTGTCATATGCATTTCAATACCCAAGGCTTATACATTATCTAGTTAAGTATTTTCTACATGGCAACAACAGAAAGGCTTTCAATGTTGGCAATTCTTTAACAGTATGCTTATTAAAGCTTACTTGCATCTTACGATCTCAGCCAAGCTTACCTGATGGTCATTAAAGTATTGCTACTTAAACACAGAGCAACAGGCACTTTGAGTAATAAGCATAAATCAACAGTACAAAAAATATGACAGAAACCAATCCATTCTGCAAAAATCAAGGACAGATGAAAAGCCACTCTAGTACTTGTATCTACCATGGATGGGGGGATACTCTACACATTTACACTGCATAACTACTCCTTGCCTTGCTTCGACACATCCAGAGTCACTACATAGGGGAGTGGGGTGCAACAAGTATGTCACAATTTGAAATGTCTCTGGCTGACTGTGATGGCCCTGACACATTTGTCATACCTCTCAACCTCAGAGCAAGAAATCTGGACAAAGCCATACAAAGAAGTGGGACAAAGGCCCAAAAATAAGGACAATTTTTTAAAATATTGCTCTTATAAACTTAGAAAGATAATAGAATAGGTCTAGCATTAGTATGAATTTTCTGAATGGTATGAAATCTGAAACTCAAATGTCTGTCATTATTTTCTAACTTCAGTCTTTAATGATTTGTCACTAATTTGCCAAAAAAAACACAATTTTATGAAAAATGGACCAAAAATGTGATGTAAAAATATAAAATAGCCACACAATACAGCTGGGAACCTTTCAAAGAAGGGACACTTTAATATTAGTACTGCTAATTTGAGCAGCTGACAAAATAAAATAATCTACATGCATTTCTGAAATAAAAGTAATCTATAACTCTGATTATTACAGTTATTTTTTAATTGTAATTTAAAGCATTATTTTTTCTTTTATCCTTTTATTATCTCTACTCTCACATCTTAACATTACCCATTTTTTAACTTGTACCTAATTTCTCTCATTTTAAACTGCAGTCATCTTGCTCTATATTTCTTTACATGCTAAACTAACTCACTCGCTGTGAGCTTCAAAGTTTTATCCACATATAATCCTAATTCTAGCCTCACTATATCCACCCTTGCCTTCACATTTTTTTTCTTCTATCACCGAATTCTCTCATTAGTATTTAATATGTTATTCTATTACCTCCCTTTTTTCTTTCATACTCCCTTTCTTCTTGCCGGTTCCCTTTTCTTGATTCTGACTTCCTCATCTTGTCACTTTGTGCACGTCTTTTCATCTGGTTATTGGGGTCTTTTCTCATACATAATCAATATAAATGTATATACTGCACCTTACTAAAATTAATTCTTTTTAAGAGCAGTGTATTCATGCTGAAAATACCACTGTTGGCACGTTTACCTTATTACTAAATAAATTGTTCTTTCTTTTGCTTTACTTATTCTTCTTCTTTCGGCTTTTCCCGGTTAGGGGTCGCCACAGCGGAACTCTGGTCCGCTAATGATTGGCAGTAGATTTTTACGCTGCCGAGATATACTAAATGTAACACTTGTGATGTACTTTGAATGCATTCCTTGCACATATTACTCTGCCAGGATATGGACATGTCTCTAGATTGTCTTTAATTATTTGGGACTTACACAAAGAGAATTAGGGCCACTTGCTGCTATCAAGTTTAAAGCTATAGTCCTGTGTTTGATTCTTTCTGTCTCTTGTTTGCCTACTGTAGGACTGAACAAGGCATAGACAGTTCTTCCTAATCTGAATAAGCACTTGTGCTTGGTAGATTTACTAGGTTAACACATAAATTGAAATAAATTCCTACAGCTTTCTTTCACAAGCATTCAATGTGAGTTTTGTGCAGGTTGGATATACAAAACAAAAAAAGAGAACACTGAATACAGGATGCAGCTATTTCCATATAACCAGTATGTGAATGTCAATGGAAAAGCTCACTCAAATTGGACAGACTCAGAAGGAGTTCAGGAAAACAGTATTATCTGCCTGCACCAAGATTTGCAAAATGTTCTCCACTGTACACCAGTGAGGATAAAACCTTGATGGCCGGTCAGCACAAAACATTGCCAGCTACCTGTTAACAGCAAATACTGAATGTGATGCACTACTGTCTGCTTCAAGAACTTTCATGGATCATGGCTATTAACAAAATGACTTACTGAAGGACACCGAGATCCAGACACATGCATCTCTGAGTATCTCTTCCATCCTTCGTGGATGCAAGACTTGGTTTACTCTAATCTACACAACTTGCACAAGCAAAAGTGGAACACATTCAGTCTTCCGTACACCAATATTTTCTCCAAAGACAAAAGCCAGAGATCAGGCAGTGACTCCCTCATCCCCAATAATAGAAAAAGTGGCCACTGGCTATTCAATTCTATCCTCACTCCAAGTCTTGTCCTCAGACTCTGGGTTAGACAGGTTGGAATCTGATGCCCTGCCACTTCTCTTATTATCTGTACATGGTTCATGTCTCTGATTTGAAGCCACTTCTCTTAGTATCTGTATGGGGCTCATGTCTCTGATTTGAACTTTAATTCCACAAAACTGGTGGCAACATTGCCAAATGCATAAGCCATTACACAAAAAAGTCAAAACTGTAAAGAAAATAAACATGCTTCTCCTGCTAGTACCTCCCCTATTCTCTTCTCCCAGAATGGGATAAGTTTAACAAAGCACACAGAGAAATGAGCAAGCTTTACATTCTGGCAGCAACTCCCATCCCTTTCATCCCTGCAGTCACTCAGGAAACCATCTGCTCCATATAAACATACAGACCAGGAAAGAAGCCTTTCAGGACCTTCATCCTATGTTCACTTCTAAACAAAATTCATAGAACTCATCAGTCATCTTTACTCCTAAGTCAGTAAATATGCATCTGACTTCTTAAAATCTATATCTTCCTTTTCTTAGTTCCATAATACAGTGAGTACTGGTAACATCCCTTAAAATAACTTATTGCCTGTAAACCATGAACACATATGCTGTGTATAGACTAATAATTATATATTCCATATCAATACTTGCATATGTAAACTTGTCATTAAAATGGTCCAAGTACATTTTATTGTCCAGCATTACTAATAGCACCTTTC
Source organism: Protopterus annectens (assembly GCF_019279795.1). Taxonomy (NCBI): domain Eukaryota; kingdom Metazoa; phylum Chordata; order Ceratodontiformes; family Protopteridae; genus Protopterus; species Protopterus annectens. The sequence continues at coordinate 188,048,306 of NC_056737.1, read as the reverse complement.
TGCCTTTATCAGCTTCTTTTATAACCAAATGGAGATTATTATAAAGATCTGATAAAAAGGTATTCCTTGATTTTTTTTTGTCAAAATTAAAACTTAGAGCTCTCTTTATTAAAGCATTTAAACAACTCTAACTCATAGTACAAGAAAAAGCTTTAATAACCTCATTCACATATCATGAAATAAAAGTGCTAGTCACTGTTAATTGATTAATAGATAACAGAAAATAAGTATGAGATACACTGGGTTCATTAATACAGGAAAAAGGTCATTACTGGACTTTCTAGTAAATGAATCATTTGAACACATAAGATAGCCATGTCTTTAGCAGTAAAAGCTAATAAGTTAAATAAACATTTCTATATAATTTAAAATGATCAACTTTGGAATGGTAATGTTGCAGAATAACACTAGATATAAAGACCATACTTCTCAACTGTCTAGATTTTTGTCTCATTTTTGGTCTGTTCCTCGTAAAATTTGTGGTTTTCTGGCAAATTATTTATGATTGAAGTCACTAAATAATATGCATTTGAGTTTCAGACTTCATATCCTTCAGAAGATACATAATAATGCAAAAACCTGTTATTCTAACAACTTTCTATGTTTATAAAAATAATATTTAAAATCTGTCCTTATTCTTAGGACTTTGTCCCCCCAGTAATTTTGGCTTTGTCCAGATTTCTTGCATTGAGAGGTTGAGAGGTATGATAAAGATGCAAGCTAAGGACATAAAGTTGTGAGTCTAAAAGCATAATTCCTGAGTTATTTAAAATATTCTCACTATAGTTATTAATATACTGTGTTATTATTAAGACTATTATTGTGAAATGAAAATGTTCCAGAGGCATTTGAACATAGTCACTGAATTGTAAAGTGCATGCTTCTTGTTGTACTTGGCCAGCTGAGATTGACTTCTTGTCTCTTGATAGTCAACTTCTTTTTTGTCCATATGGCAAAGGTTATTGTTCCATGAATTAACATAAACACTAGAGTTTTATTATTAACCTGTCAGTTGCTAGTTACTGGTCTGCTGGTTGTCAGTATAAACTTGTGTAAATAACTACTGCAAGATGAGGAGTTTGAAAGCCTCACAACATCAATGGAACCATGGCATAAGTCACCTGACCTTGCTAGTACCCCTGTGATTGACCATTGTTTCTGCCACAAAAAAATTTATATAGTCTCTAGAATTCCATTCTAATTACTTTTGTTTATGTGCAGTGAGTTCTTTTTCCAGAACCTTAAGTTTTTTTCATTAATTGCCCACATGGTATTCAAAAAATTAGCAGCCTGAAATTCTTTTTTTAACGTAGCATGAAGTGAGTGATTTTCAGCTTGTAACTTTATTTTATTTAATTGTGTCTTGCTCATTTAAGATCAGTGTACATTGATGACCAGTGACTACCCAATGGATGGCTACTTTTCATCAGGGTAACTTAAAATGAAAAGTTTTTTAAGCATGCAAAGAATAATACCGCAGTTATTGCAATTATGCAGTGGAAACAATAATACAAATTAGATGAATGGAACAAATTCATATGAATGAACATAGCATAGACCTAGATATGTACATCACACTCCTGTCATAGATTTGTTAAGTAGGAAAAAGAGAAGTAGAAAACAAAGATGTAAGTGATGCTATAACTTGGCAATCTATATTAACTAATATGACCAATAAATGAACTGTACCATCTTTTCTTAATCATCAAGGACTCTTGACATTACATTGACCCACATTTGTAGAAAAAAACTTCATGGATCACTGTTGCAGTAGCTTAAACTTTTTGGGTGTATTATTCCCAGCACTTGCCAGTTTCCTAAAGCTTTGGATACCTTCCATGTGCTCAACTGCCAAGAACACTTGAGGTCCTCCCTGTAAAATGCAGTTGGAGTGCGAAATTACTTCAGGACTTTTTTTTGCATCCAAAGCGAGCACTTCGTCAGCAGGCCCCCGTGATTCTTTCATTTGGCTAGTGATAGTTCAACAGATGGGCATACGAGCCCCTTGGGGAAAGCCTTCCTTTTTTATTCTATTACTAAGAAATAAAGTGACATTTGTCTGTTATTGCACTGGGACAACAGAGCTGTTTTGTTGCTGCTTGGGTGAACTTTTTTGAGGATAATGTTTACTGTTAAAAATATATATCATTATTATTTAAGTTTTGTGTGTTAGGACAGGATATTGTGCTTGAGAGAGACTTCCAGTGGTTTACTTACCTCTGAGCTAGTTCATGTTCATTCATAATTACTGCTGCACTAGTTTTAGTTGTATGGGTTATATCTTACCAAGGATATAACAACCATCCAGAGTTCCAAAGCCTTGGGCTTCTTCCACACCTGCAGTGCTGTTGGTTGCACAAATTCCTTAGTGGAGAAGGCCAGCAGCCTGAGCACCAAAATTTGTTTATTTTTTTAGTTGCTTTAGTTTACCAGGAAAGTCCACCTGGGAACTAAAAGGCCCATTTTCAGCAGAGACCCAAGAAGAAAAGCTCCAAAACAAGGATCAGAATACATTTTTGCAATTTAAAATAAAAATGTTTAACAAACAAACATTATTTAGAAAGTATTTCAATGCAAATGGTCAACAAACATTATTTACAAAGCATATCAGATTAAGGAAATAACGTGTTTTCAAGATATTGCGAATAGCGTCAAAAATACTATATTAATACACTTGTATAGTATTCATAGTGGACAGAGTTATGATTGCATACTTCAAGCTGTTGGATGGAAGAGTTGCATAGTTTATTAGTTGCCAGGTGATATTTTAGTACAGATGTGAATTGTTGCAGGGTGTTTAAAAGCCTGGTGTGGTTTAGAAGTTTGTTCCATCCCATGGAGATGGCGAGAGATAGAACAACAAGTCACTAATAATTATTAGATTTTTTAGCAAAAGTTAGTTTAAGTTCTGAGGATCTTAGGCTTCTATTTGGTACATGACATTGGATGAGATTTGACAGCAAGGGTGTTTAAAGTGGATGGTGAAGTATTTTGGGTGCTGCGAGTAGCTATTAGAGGGTGATGTGTTTAGGACCTTCAAGCCATTTGAGGGTAATGAGTGCTATGCAGTGATGGGAGTGGTTGGGAGCCTGCATGTGAATTTGTTAATTTTGTTGTGCATGCTATCTGGTTTGTGTTTGATGGAAGAGTTGAGATTTGTGAATATTGTTGAGGCATATATGAGAGTAGGAAGGAAAAGGGAGGTGTCCGCTATTTATTTACTATTATCACTTTTATTTATGTTTTTAGGAAGGAATAGAATGAGTTTGGTTTTGTTAGGGTTTACGAGCAATTGAGCTTTATTTAGGCAGCAAGCTGTAGAGGTGAAAGTGTCCTGTGTAATGGCTTGTAAAGCTGGAAGATATAGGACTGAGAAAGCTAAAGTTTAGTCGTCAGTATATTGTGTCATGGTGGCAAGTTTTGATTCCTTGTGCATGTCATTAATAAAAAAATTGTAAAGTATTGGCCCAAGTATGGAGCCTTGAGGGACTCCTGTAGTGACTAGAAGGAATGTGGAGTGGAGTTCCTTCCATTTTACAGAATGGGTGCGATTGTTTAGATTGCTGGTGAACCAGCTAGTTGAAGGATTTGCGAGGACTATAACATTTAGCCTTTGGAGGAAAAGTTGATGTGAGACCATGTTGAAGGCTTTTGACAAGTCCAGGAAAAGGGTGGAAACAAAATTACCCGAGTTTTTACTTTGATTAATGGTATCTTGGAAATGTAGCAGAGCAGTTTCTGTGCTGTAGTGGGGTCAAAAGCCATGTTGAGTCGGAGAAAGTAATTGGTTGCCAAGGAGAAAGTAGTTGGTTATCAAGTAAAAAGGCTAGAAATTGCTGATGCATGCATTTTTCAAGTACTTTGGAGAGGGGAGAAAGGAGTGCTGTAGGGTGATAGTTTGACAATATGGTGGATGTGCCACACTTGTTTAATATTTTAAAAGCTTAAGTACTTTCTTGCAAGTTTTAGAGAGCACTCCTCTTGCAGGCTTCAGAGGATCTAAGGTGGCTCCTTTGCTGGGCAGATAAATTCCATCTGGGAAAAACATTCCTCAATCTTTTATTTTTTTTCAGTAAAATGTACTGATTTTTGTGAGCAACTGTATGTTTTAGCCAGTATAGTGTGTTTTATGGGACTATTGCAAGACCAGGTCTGGTCTGACAGACTATGTGTTTACCTTCTTTTACCTTTTACTGTTTGTGCTTATTTTAAATTGTGTTGGTTATGTTCTGGAGCAAGTTGAAGTCATAAACTTTAGAGTTGGATGTAAACTTCTTAGTATGTACATTACTGAATTATGCAGTTTTTGATGCAGAAAATGTCGTTTTTGCATTATATTTTGTTGATAAAGACAGCCACTTGAGTTTTTTCCTCAGAGCTGAATACCCATGTTATGACATTATAAAACTCTGAAGCCGTAATGCCTCACTACCTAAATTAGTTATAGGCAACTTGTTTCCGTGCTAAATGCATCAGCCTACATTACCTTCTTTGAAATAGCAGTTGTCAACTAGTTCTTACAAGTGGAATACCTCACATTGAAAACGAATACATGTGATTTTGTAGTTGTGAAACCACAATGTAAGAAGGAACTGGCTTCTCTAAGGAGACAACCTGGTTTTGAGTACCCATGATGCTTTGCAGCTATATGTAAATCATTGTCCAATAATTACCGTGATATTATTTTGTGTGTGGTATTAGAGAAAACCTGACAAAACAGTGAAACTAACAAAAAAAAATACACAACACAATAATCTTAATTTTTTTGCAAAATCACTTGCAACTTTAGCATGAGGAGTATAATAGGAAATTAAATTAATTGCAAAACAAAGATGCTTCTGAATGTGACCAGTACATTTTAAGCACTTTTTGTGGAGAAACTTGTGCTTATTTTATGAGGCTTACTGAGTTGTATGGGGACAGTTGTGTTTTGGGAGTGTTATTGTGTATTTTGCTTGTGAAAACTATTTTTTGACAAAGTAGCTGCAGTAACTGGGAATCTGTATCCATTTTTGGCAGAGCCATGCAAAAGCATACTGGTCTCGCATTTCTACCTTCCTGCAGTTCCAAGGAAAAGAAAACTTGCAAGGAACCTTTGCCATCACACTTAGCCCAGTCTGTGTCTCAGCCACTGATGAGTGATTCATCTATGGCCATTACTGGTTTCTTAGACCATTCACTTTTATTTACAGATCCCTCTGTTGTAGCCTTTTAAGTCACAATGCACTGGGGGTCAGCTATGTCCTTTGCAGCTGTTCAGGTGCCCTTGTAGGACATGGGAGAGACACTCTTTGACAGTCTCAGAGAAGGGAACAGGGAGTGCATTTCTGTGTTCCTGGGATAAGAGAACTGGTCCCAGAGGTGAACTACCATCCATAAGTTGGACTTCTCCTAGGGATGTCCCTTGAAAAAGTTAAACATTTATCTTCCTCAGACTGTAGTAGGTTCATAGCTTCATAGGTTGGTACTAGGCTATCGGCCCTAGGGCCTCTACAAGCCTAGCCAAACAATTCTGCGGATATTTCTTCCCACAATATTTACTTCCCTGACCCCTGTATTTCTGTAGATAAGGAATAGTTTATTGGAATGGCAAAGGGTTTATTACAGGCATTAAATCTTCTAAAGAGTGACTAGATTTTTTTGTGAAAAAAGATGGTTCCCTCAGTTTCTGATGATTCTCTTAATGATGATGAGGAAAATAATTGGGAAAGGGCATCTCCTAATTTTTTACACAATTACCTGATTCTGACTCTTAGTAAAGTATTTCCCCAGAATCTCCTGTGGAAGAATTTTCATTTTTTTGAAACAATTTCTAGGATGACTGATGTTTCAGTGACAAAAAGTCTTGTATTTGCTTAAGAAGGCAGAATACTATGATTTATTACAAGTTGAGTTTTCATAGCCTGCTGCTGTTCCTTCTCTGTTGTCAGCTTTGGTTGATGGTTTTGATATGACCTGCATTATTCCTGAGGGTCAACCTTGAAGTCATACAAAGGCAGACAGACGATATCACTGCTGCAGTATCCTTCTCTGTATTGATTATTTCCTGTCAGTGATATAACTGGCCAGCTTCCAAAGCCTCAGGGTATCTTCCACATACCCAAGCTGTCAGTCAGCTGAAGGCTGAGCTGACTCAAGCCTAAAACACCTTTTTGCATAATTTTAGTTCACACCCATAGCTCTGTACTGCGTCCTGACCGTTTTTTTTGGGTCTGGCTTCTTTAACTAAGCAACTTACTAACTAATAATAGGCAGTATTAGAAAGTGCAATTAGCTATTAACAAAATGGCACTAAGATTGCTAATCTAGGATGGGCATCAGTAGAGAAATGAATCACTGTTTGTCAGTTATTATTCATATTTGTACTCATATTTTCATAATCGAGAGCCCAACATGTTACTGAGAGGTATGGTGTGATATACCATAATGGAAGACAAGGAAATTCATTCTCAGTGCCTAGTTATATCACACTGTACCTGAGATATTGCTAGTTGTTTGTTAGTAATTAGGAAACTAAAAAATATTTCCATATGTACTTAATATTTCAAAAAACAAGTGACTTACAAACTGTTGCATGACATCAGTGTAAACCTTAGATGATGTTGAAGAAAACTGTTTTGATATTTTCACTTTAAGTTGTACATCTTGAGAGATATTCAAGGTTATATTGCTAATTTTGCAATTAAGCATATTTTCATATTTCTGTAAATATCTCAGTAAACATGTACACACTTGGGCCCCAATATCTTGCTGTCATGTGAAATCTTATTTCTGGTTAACAAAAAATGTTCTAACAATATATGTCTAGGTTGTACAGTTTAAAACATAATGAGATTTTTTGTGGACATTTAGCATAAAATATAATTTGGGGGTTGTGTGCATTATAATGTAGTATTTATGGAAAGACTATGAATGCACTGACAATTATTACTGTAAAGAACAATTCTTGCTGATAATAGTTATTTGTGCAGTTTTAATAGCATTCGCTGTTTACAAAATATTTAAATTTATCTGTCTTATGCTTTTTAAACTTATTTTTCAGAAAATGCACAGGAATGCAAGCTGTGTGTTGCTAACAAAGGTGTGAAATTCCATACCACATTGTGTTAATGAGCTAAAAAGACAAGTTTGGGCACCAAGCCCTTCAGAGCTTTCCTGCTGCAGAAGAGTATGCTCCTCTGCAGACTTTTAATGATCAACAGCTGTCTTGTGCTGTTTCTTTGCAGGGCAGATAAGATTTTAATTAGGAATACTGTAACAGTGATCAGTAGGACAACTACTTTTACGGTAAGTTCTTACATAACTATACTTCCTTTTGAGGGAAAGCCTTCCACTTTATAGAAATTATTTCATTTTACTTTCCTGTTTAGGAATGTTATTTTTAAGCTAGAAGTACGTTTTACTGAGTTGTCATTAGACTTAACTGCACTTTAAAACAGGAGAGCTCTTTTTTCCCTGTCAGTTCAAAAGTTGTTTAAAGTATTTGAAAAACATTTTTTGTGGAAAATGTCATGTTTACTTTACTTTTGGGGGGGGGGGGGGAAGTATTTTAAAGTGCTTTTTACTGTATTTTATAGTGAAAAAAGTGAAAATGACTTTTGAAGACTTCAAATTTTTACTGGCTTTTGCTGCTTGTTTTTCCCCGGGAAAGAGGCACCATTTTGGCTTAATCACAGAATAAACTATCGATCCCATGGTCAGCCATTCTTCCAGCTGCATAAAGAAAAAGTTAAGTAAACATCCATTGCCACCACAAGAGGCTTAGTGATTTGCCTCAGTCATGGGTGGGTGATTCTACTTTGGCTGTAGTTTGTTCCTCAGACCTTTTACCCCAGATCTCTCTGGTGTAACACCTACAATCTCTAAGAACTAGGGGTCAGCCATGTCCCCCACAGCTGCTGGGGCCCCCCTCAATGTGTGCGGGAGATCACTCCTGATGGTCCAGGGAGAGGGAACAGGGATGGCTTCCATGCTTAGAATGTTTTAACCAACCCTGGGGAAGCTGCTGCTGCATTTAATAAACACTGTTGGTCCAATTTTTCCTGTCAAAAAGAAATGGCAAACTAAACATATATCTACTCCTCTTCAAATTTCCTTAGACAGGAGTAGTTTACTGGGTCTCCTTTGTATAAGGTGGTTTATAGTAAAAGAAAGAGGGATACATCTTTTTCTGAAGAGACTGAAGATTCTGAATTTGGAAAGGAAGTTGAAGGGGTTCTCAGAGGAGACCTCAGTTTCTGATTTTGTCTGTGGGAGGTTCTCTTTCTCTGAGACTATTTTCAGAATGTGGCAGTGTTTTCAGTGGGAGAACACTGAGGTTTCTCAGTCCCTCAGAAAATACTATGAGCTGTCACAGAAGGAAGTTTAAGAACCTTCACCCATTTTTCTCAGTTCTCTCAGATCTGGAGGATGTGCGTGTCCCTGCCTGCAGTTTTCCTGATAGTCAGTTTGTTGCCCTTAAAAAGACAATATATAAATTTCCTCAGTCTTTAAAGTTTTTGTAACTCTTCCCAAACCTCACCCAGCAGCTATAGTTTTAGTTAATCCTGTTGCTGCTAAACATTTGGTTAATTCCAATCCACCTCTTTCTTACAAGGATTGGGAGATTGTTGATAAGTATGAGAGAAAAGTTTATGCTTCTGCAATTTTGATTGTATTATTGGGCTCATATGTTAAAGTTTATTCTGATTAATTGTGAAAATATGAGGAATGTTTTGTCTACAGATTTTCTTGTGAAGAAAAATCTGCTTTACAGTGTGTGTGTGTGTGTGTGTGTGTGTGTGTGTGTGTGTGTGTGTGTGTGTGTGTGTGTGTGTGTGTGTGTGTACTGCTTACATGGCTATGGCAACTGGTACCGTTGTGAGGGAGTTTGCCAGGCTGTGTTCTCAGACCCTCCCAGATGTTGTGAAAAATTACATTTTTAATTTTCCTTTGAATAAAGATTTTAGTCTTTGGCTCCTGTGCTGCAGAGGTTACAAAAATATAATGAAAGTTTTATACAAAGAATCTGTTAAGATTTTTCAGCTGTCCTTTTCCAAATATTCTAAGAGATTCTCTAACCCGTCATTCAATTTTGGCAAGAAACCAAAATAAACAGTCTCAACAAAATGCTGGTAAAGACACGTTTAAGGAGTCTGTCATATAATCGAACTTCCAAAATTTCTAACACCATATGTTCAAATTTGGAAGTTCGAAATATGACAACAATGAAACCTCAGAACGGCAAATTTTTTCCCAGGGAAAACATTTGCTGTTCCGAAAAAAAAAACATACACACAACACAAGCACGCCAAAAACCTAATAAACCTACACTGCACCTTATATACACAACTATCTTTGCACTAACCTTAACCCAAGCCCTAACCCTAAGGTCCGTCACTATCGCACACTTACCTTACCCGCACCCTAAAGTCCGTCACTATCGCACACTTACCTTACCCGCGCCCTAACCCTAAAGTCCATCACTATCGCGCACTTACCTTACCCGTGCTCTAACCCTAAAGTCCGTCACTATTGCACATTTACCTTACCCGCACCCTAACCCCAACGTCCATCACACTCACACACTTACCTTAACCCGATCCGTAACTTTCGCACCACAGTACAAAAAATGTCGAAGTCATGGAAACAGCCAACCGAATTCTTTCCCTGGGAAAGAATTCGAATTTCCACGGCTTCGACATTTCTATTTTTCGAACTTCCCTGTTTGATCTTCCAATACTCGACATTTAGGACGATCGATAAAATAACAGGGACCCTGTTTAAGAAATGGTGGTGGGGGTGTAGATTAATGTGTCTGTGTATGTATCTTTAAGAAGGTATCCAAGGGCTTACACAAGTGTATAAATACTGAGCATGTGTGAGCCTGACTGCCATTTTGTAGTAAGCTGTAAGGTCTGTCTGCTAATCAGTTTGTTTATATTTTATGATGCTGCTATCTATCCTGATGTGTTTCAATGTGTTAAAGCATCTAAATGAAATACCCCACCTCCTTGTCATCTATGTTAGAGAGGGACGAGCGACATGGTGTCAGAAGCGGCATGTCTAAGAGGGCATGGTGTTAAAGGAAGCATGACCAAAACGACTTGTTGCCGGAAAGAGCTCCAATTTCTTCCATTTGAGTCCAAGAGACACCCAGTTGGTATTGGAGGAATATAGAGCAGTGAGTCATCCCTACGGCATGCATAATTCGCAAAACAGGTCAGAAACTAATTTCAGATGTTAAAACTTGCTCAGATAATTTCTTATTCGCAAAATATGAAATGAGGCATACAAAACATTCTAAACGATATTCAAATAAACCAATATGTCTGATATTGATAGGAATATTCAAATTACTATGGAAAATGTTTGAAATAAAGTCCGAATTGCATAAAACGAATAAAGTAAGAGTGAACCACTGCATTTTGCTAAGCACGTATTTTTTGTATTAATTAAAGATATCCGGGTTATCAGAAGTGTATACAGTCTTCGCATGTTTGTGCAGTATTACAGTAAAGTTATTTCACAAAATACAGCCATTTCAGAGCATATTTTGCAAAGTACAGTATTTCAAAGAATTTATTGTGCATTTGAATGTTATTACAAGCTCACAGAACAGTTTATTCATACATAATTACAAGGGCCATATTTTCAGTGTGTTTGTGCATTCTTTGTGTGCATAATTTGTGGGCATGGCAGACAGATTGCGAAAATCCAGTGCACCTGTGTTTGACAATAATGTTGTAGAGAACTGGAGAGTGTTTGAGCAAGAGTACTGCATTTTCTGATAAACATGACTGTACAAAGGCATTTATTCTGTTTAATTTAGCTGGGTCAGAAGCCATAGAAAGGGAACGTTCACTTGTGTATGCACCAGCTATCTATGCAGGAAAGGGGGAAACAGTCATATTGTTGTACTGACTGAGTTAAGGGAGGAACCTGAGTGCTTAAAACGGAAATTTAGAGAAATGTGTAACCCACAGACAAATGTTACAATGGAAAGGCACTTATATTACACAAGGGATCAAAAGCCTGGTGAAACCTTTGCAGCATATATAACTGATTTGCGAAACAAGGCTAAAACGTGCAGATTTGATTATTTAAGGGATGAGTTGATGAAAGACAGACTTGTGTGCTGTATCAGAGATAATGCTGTGAGAAAGATTTTGCTTTGTGATAGTGATTTAACTTTGATTAAGGCCATTGAGAGTTGTCAGATATATGAGCTCACAGAAATGCATATACATATGCTTACAAATGAGAGATGCATGCTTCCAGTACCTTCCGGAGCTCATGCTGACAGTATGCAGCACATGGTTAAAAGAACAGGCCCAAGCACATGGCAGCAACTGTAGCCCCTGCAGTACTCACTGGTAAACCCCAGAGCTTTCCAGCAAGTTCCAGAGTTCACACAGTCTCAGTGAAACATAAGAGTGAAGGTGCATGCTTACCCAGTTTCATTGCCAATTGTCATAATTGTAGTGGAAGTCATGAATCTGAAAGGGAAAAATGTTTAGCTTTTGGTCAGCAATGCCACAAACGCAGTAAGTGGAATCATTTTAAGAGGTTTTGTAAATCAAAAGGCCCACATTCTTCTATCTAAATGGAACATTTTGAGAAATGAGTTGATCAGTTAGAAAGGCGTGACCCTACTGTTTATGTTGATGGTGTGTTGGTGCTTCATGAAACAGTTAATGTAGTAGATTTAAGGGCAAAGAATGAAGTATTGTGTACTATCCACATAAATGGAAAACCCATAGAGGTTAAAGTTAACACATGTTCCATGTGCAATGTTATGTCAGCAGAAACATTTGCTAGTTTGTGTCATGGTGAAAGGCTTGATTTGGCAAGTTGTGGCAAGTTGGCAAGTTGCTTATTGCTTATGGTGGTGAAGAAATTCAAACTGAAGGCTCAGTAGTGCTTTCATGTTACTCTGTTGGGAGATGTTACAACTTGTTATTTTATGTGGCCAAGAGGCACGTCCAGTCATTTTTAGGGCTGAAAGACAGTTTGAAAATGGGACTGCTTTTATTTAATAAGGAAGTCCATCAAGTTAGTTTGAAAGACCACTACTCTAATTTCGCCCAGTACATTTTTTCTACCTATGCTGATCTTTTCGAAGACAAACTAGGGAAGCTTGCAGTTGTGTACTCCATGAAGTTAGACCCAGATTTCAGTCCAGTTGTCAGGCCAGCTCAAAAAGTTCCAATAGCCATGCAGGACAGAGTCGAAGCAGAGTTAGATAAAATGGTGCGACAAAGTGTGATTTGTCCTGTAGGTTCATCATCTCCAAATTAATGGGTTTCTTTCATGGTGTTGGCTCATAAGAAAAGCTCAGATGACATCAGAATATGTATTGATCCATGAGATTTGAACAAAGCACTAAAAAGACCTCATCATTCAATGTGCACAGTCGAAGAAGTCGCAGCTCTGATGCCAAATGCCACTGTTTTTTTTTTCTGTCTTAGATGCAAAGAGTACATTTTCGCAAATTCAGCTTGACAAGAAATCCTAATTGCTAACTTCTTTTATTACTCCATTTGGAAGATTTTTGAGAATGCCATTTGGGATAAATTCTGCAAATTAAGTCTTTCAAAGTGCAATAGAGCAACTTTTTTTCTGTGTACCCATGTGCTATTATAGTAGACAATATACTAGTAGGAGGTAATTTTATTTTATATATTTATTTTACATTTGTTGACCGGGCTAGTCTAGCTGGATATATGTCCATTTTCAGTAGAGGCCCGGGGAGAAAAGCTCCACATAGAAGACTTACACAAACAGTACATTAAACATTAATTACAAGAATCTTGTGAGACGATAACACATGTTCCAAGGTAACAAAAACATATAATTTTTTTTTTTTACTATGAGAAGAGGGAGAAGGATTTAGAAGTATGTGGTAGACACCCAAAGCAAAGTGATGAGCAGGAATAAAAGAATAAAGTAGTTAAAAATGGGATTGGAAGAATTAGGTGCAGGGTAGTAAGTTGTTGATAAGACAGTAAGATGGCCAATTCAGTTGTTCCTAGTCACAGTAAGTCAGCCTAAATGGTTGTGGACTTAAAGTTGCAGAAAGAGAGATGTAATAAAAAAAGATGTTGGGCAAGACTAACAGTGAGAGATACTTTAGTCAGGGTTAGTACAGGGACATAGCCAGTGAGTTGTAAGGTATGATTTAAGTTTCTTTTTAAATAGTGAAGTTGAAGAGAGATGTAAGTTCACCAGGAAGTAGGTTCCAGCTTTTGCCTACAGTGTTAGTGAAGAGGGATTCTCCTGCTTTATTGTTAGATTTTTGAGTAGAGATGAGTAGTTTGTTTGCAGAGCGTAGGTTTGTAAGATTTTTATATAGGCAGATTAGACTTTTGAGAATTGGTGTGTTACTTGGATGATACAGGGTTTTATGGGTAATAGTTAGTTGGTGAAGTAGAATATGGTTCTGTAGTTCCAGCCAACCCAGTTGTTTCAGATTTTGGCAGTGGTGGGATCTAACAGGGGAGCCTGTAGCAAATCTGGCAATGTTGTTGTAGGCGATTGACAGCTTGTTGAGGTTGCTTTTTGATAGATTAGTATATATAGGGGATGCATAAAAGAGTGTTGAGATGAGGTGGGTGTAGGCAATAGAAGTTCTTGCTATGGGAGTAAGGAAAGGTTTAATTCTATAGAAGGAGCCTAGTTTTCGGTTAACTGATTTTATTGTGGTGTTAATATGAGTATCAAAGTTAAGGCTGTGGGCAATTGTCACTCCCAACAGTTTAGTGGTAGTGTCAGGGGATATAACTGTACTATTTTTAGATTTAATAGTGAAGTAAAGTGGGGGGACTTGAATGTTGGAGTAAACAGTTTAGTCTTTTTAGGGTTAAGGAGGAGGCAATGCTGTAAAAACCAATCCTCGACAAATTCAAAGACATTTTGGGTGAGTGACTGTAGTTCAGATGGTTCAGTAGCTGAGGAAATTAAGGTAGAGTCATCTGCGTATTGAATGGATACAGCATGTGGGATGCTAGTAGACAGATCATTTATAAAGATAGAGAATAGAAGAGGGCCCAGAATAGAACCTTGGGGTACACCAAGAGAGACAGGAAGGTGGGAAGATAGAGTGTTGTTCCAGAGTACTGCCTGTTGCCTGTTGTGTAAGTAGGACTTGAACCACTGTAAAGCTTGACTATCGAGTGAAAGGGACTTAAGTATATTTAGTAGAAGGTGATGGTTAACCATATCAAATGCTTTTGAAAGATGTATGACGATAGCAGAGGACAGGGTGTTATGGTTACAGTTCTTGTTAATATGGTCAGAGAATGATAAGAGGGCTGTAGTGGTGTTGTGGTAAGGTCGAAAGCCATGTTGCGAGTTAGCTAAAAGGTTATTTTGGAGGAGATGGTCTAGCAGTTGACGATGGATCCACTTTTCCAAGATTTTAGCTATGGGAGAGAGTAGGGCAATTGGACAGTAGTTAGAAAGTTCTGTTGAGTTACCACCTTTGTGTAGGGGAATTATATGTGAGATTTTCCAGATGGATGGGATGGTGCCTTCAGTGATGGTTCTATTAATTAGGATAGAGGTAGGGTAAGCAATAAATTTTGCTGCTATTTGAAGATACTTAGCAGGTAAGAGGTTGGCAGAGGGGGTAGAGGGTTTAAGTTTTTGAAGGAGAGTACAGATAAGGGATGTAGGCACAGGTTGGAGTTGGAAAGTGGGTGGTGGGTTCTTTAAGGATGAAGAAAGATTAGAGGATACAGGAGGTAGAGAGTTAGCAAGTGACTGGATAGCTTCAGTGAAGAAGGTATTGAAGGAATCAGCAATTAGTTTGGGAGTATTGGTGCTGATTCCAGAGGGGGTTGGCGTTTTAGAGTTGCCAGGATGTAGTAGTCTATTGATTCCTGACCAGAATTTTTGTGGACTTTGTTGGTTGGAGTGTTGGAGTTGAAAGAAGAAGTTTTTTTTGTCCAGTAGTATAGATGTTTTAGTTGAGTTTCTAAGTTGTTTAAATTTTAGCTGATCTGATGGGGTTTTAGAGGAACGCCATTTGGCCCAAAATTTGTTTCTTAGTAGAATCTTTTGCTTAGTTTCCTTTGTAAGCCAAGGTGCAGTTTTGATAGTCCTCCTTCGAGTACGAAAAGGGGCATGGAAATCCAAGATTTCAAGGAACTTAGAGTTGAAGTATGCCACTGCTTCATCTAGTTGCAGGTGTTTTAAAGATGACCTGTTGCATACACTCAGTTCATTCTGGAAGTGTTCTGGGTTAAAATGTTTATTGCAACAAGCTGTTTTAAAAGTTGAGGGACTGTTAATATTGGTCTTATGTTGAATTATGTAAGTTAGTGAGTGATCACTAATGTCTGCTGGTAGGATACCTGTCATATATGATGTGGATAGAGTATTTATAAGGATCCAATCTAGGGTGGATTCTTTGTTATTAGGTTTATGGATACGAGTAGGTAAAGTGATAGTTTGGGAGAAGCCATAAAGTTTTATGTGGTTAGATGGGTTATTGGAATTACAGGTATTCCAGTCTATATTAAAGTCACCTAGGAGAATGGTTTCTTGTGGGTAGTTAGTGGATAGCCAGCTAAGGATATATTCAAGGGAGGTGATGTTATTACCTGGAGGAAGGTATGAACATATAATGTAGATGGCCTTACTAATATTAAGCTGAAGCTTAGTAATAAGAACTTCAGCATTGCTATCAGAAGGTGGGTGTGAATCAAGTGGTGTAACTTGTAGGCCTGCTTTGTATAATACGGCTACTCCCCCACCCTTTTTGTAAGGGCAATCCATTCTTATAATGCTATACCCAGGAGGGGTGATTTCATAGTCTTGGGTTGCTGGTTTTAACCATGTTTCAGATAGGCAGAGAATGTCAAAGTTATATACATCCAGTAGGGCATGAAGGTGAGTCACTTTGTTATTGACACTTCGTATGTTTAAATGAGATATGAAGAGGGAGTTAGGAGGCCTAGTAGGGGTATGAAAGGGAGAGGAAGAGGGTTCCTCTGGGTTAGCTGGTCTAAAAGAGGATGGGCCAGGATTGGGATGAATGTCACCATCAAGTAGGAGGTGAAGGTGTAGTCTTGGTTTGTGAATTAGAGTAAGATTCAATATGTTATGCACTTTTTTGACTTGGTGTAGTTTATAACTAATGTGGATGACTCTATGATACTTTGGGAGGAGGTAATTAGTTACAGAAGTAATGTTGATGTGTTTAAGAGTAGGTGACGAGGATAATGGGTTAGTGTCTTTTGTGCACAGCTGGAAGTTAGTGAAGCTAAGATGTTCATAGGCAGTTAGGATATAAGGAAGGAAAAGGAAAGGCAGAAGTAAGAGTAGTGGTAGGGGTTTAAGGTGAGTTGCTATAGGATAAGTAGGCATAGTGCTGAAGAAGTAAAGGGTGAAGAGGAAGTAGGCAAGAGTATAAAGTTAATTAGGAAGAGTATTGTAAGATAGGAGATACTTAATGAGATGTGGGATGGGATTGGATCATGGGGAGATAGGAGTGGTTAGAGAGGTATAAGGCTAGGTACACTGGGGGTGGGTGAGATTTGGGGGTAGGGTAGGGGAGCAGAGTGAGCCCGCAGGGCGAACGGAGGGGAAAGAACCAGGTGAAGGATGAAAAAAGAGAATTCAGTGAAAACAATCAGTGAAATGCTGACTACTGAGGGTAAGTGAAGATAGAGGAGAGTAAAGTTGGGAGTAGACTTATGTGGAAGTGTGAGGAGGAAGGTAGCTAAGTGAATTGTGGTGGTGAGTTAGAAGGGGTACAGTGGGGCTACAAAAAAAAGAAAGTAAGGAAACACTAATTCACTGAGAGTTTCTAATATGAAGCAGTAGATGGATGTACAAGGAAAGTAACCGGAGAAGGGTACCATCTAGTAGATAAAAACTATACTGTTACGGTCGCTCCTGGAGGGAGATAGGAGGACAAGGAGTAAGGGAGGGAAATAGTGCAGTCAAGTACAGAGGCTTCAAGAGGGTGGGAATGGAGGTAAAAAAGTAGAGAGGAGTAGGCTGCTGGTTATCCTGGCAGGGAACATTACATATACACCTATTATATATAACAGATAGATTAGCATACAGTAAATAACATACTTTCTTGTATCCTTGAGGGGAAGAGTTCAGGGAGAAGTTAGCCTCTATTCCTTTCTTAGGAAGAGACAGCAGGAGTTGTATTTTAAAATACTGTTTTGAGGTCTTCAGGTAGGGCAG
The DNA here is from genome assembly GCF_019279795.1 of Protopterus annectens. NCBI lineage: Eukaryota > Metazoa > Chordata > Ceratodontiformes > Protopteridae > Protopterus > Protopterus annectens. The sequence continues at coordinate 188,031,122 of NC_056737.1, read as the reverse complement.
GTTCCCAAACCCTAATTCGGGACAAGCAGGTTGACTAGACTAGGTAAGAACACCGGAGCTCAGGACACACAGCAGCCAAGAGCGAGACAAGGAAATGGTGAAGTTGAGCATGACAGAAACCTCAGAAAAGTTCTGGAAAGAGCACGTCAAGTTTCATAGTTTCATAGTTTCATAGTAGTGTACTAGGCTATCTGCCCGGGGGCATTTATAAGCCTAGCCAACAGTGATGTGGCTTTACGCCACCCCATACTATATAGTTGCGCCTCTCTAGTAGTGACACATGTGGAACCCTATTATTTAGTAAACTATACCTCTGTCTAGTAGTGACACTGAGGTCACTCCCGGGGTAAACTTGCGATCTCCCATCCATGCATCGAGATTTTTCTTGAACAGTGCCAATGAAGGGCTCTGTCTCACGTGAACTGGGATTTTGTTCCAGAGTATGGGTAACCTCTGTGTTATGAATCTATCCCTCCAGCATGTCCTGTTCATATTTGTGCAGAGGTTGAAATCTTTAGCTCGTGTGGTTCTGGTGGATTTGGATTTTTGAGATGGAGCATGTCCATCAATTCCTGGTTGGACATGGCCCTGTATGTTAGGCACAAATCACCTCTGAGCAGGCGGTATGCTACTGAATAGAGCTGGAGTTTCTTTAATCTAGCTGGATACGGCACATGTTTTAGACCTATGATCCTCTTGGTGAGGTACTTCTGGGGTCTTTCCAGTTGTTGCATGTGCCGGGTGAGATACATCCCAAATGGAGCATTATATTCAATCATGGGCCTGACAAGGGAGGAATATAGAGGTACAATGACCTCCTTTGATCTGGATGAGAATCCTTCATGATGAGATGGGCAAGGTAGAATGTCTTTCTGACCACTTTGGCAACATGGTTGTCAAAGGAGAGGTCACTATCGACTTGAGTCCCCAGGTCTCTGATTACATCTTCCGTATTCAGTGGGTTATTGTCTACGTGATAGTTTGTGGGTACTTTGTTTTTCCCAAAGGGGATGACTATACATTTTTTGGCGTTAAGTTTGAGGCCATGATTCCGGCACCAGTTGTCCGTTTCAGTGAGACCTTTCTGTAGGATGTGTGTGTCGGCAGGTGAATCCACTATGGCACCCAGTTTGCAGTCATCTGCAAACTTTGTCAGCCATAATCCTTCCATATTTGCTTTCACATCTGAGAAGTAAATGCCGAATAGGAGTGGACCCAAGACAGAGCCCTGTGGGACACCACTTGTGACGGGTTTTGAGTCTGACATGGCTCCAGCAATTTTAACCTTATGGGTTCTGTTTTTTAGCCAATTTGCTACCCATCTTGTGACATATGGATTTACATTTAGGCTGCTGAGCTTGTCAATGATGCCAGAGTGTGGTATTGTGTCAAAGGCCTTAGCTAAGTCCAAATAGGCAGTGTGGACAGCCTTGCCCTCATCGATGGCACTAGTGACTGTCTCAAAGAAGTCAACCAGGTTTAAGAGGCAGGATCTGCCTTTTACAAAACCGAACTGTGTGGGATCAAGGGTCTGCAGATCCCCAATGTCGCCATTTATGAGTTCCATGATGATTCTTTCCATAGCCTTACAGATCAGGCTGGTCAAACTTATGGGGCGGTAGTTACCTGGGTCAGTAGAATTTCCCCTTTGTGGAGTGGGACCACTGTTGCTGTGCGCCAGTGTTCAGGTACATATCCTGTAGTGAGGCTAAGATTGAATAGAGCTCTTAGGGCGGGTTTAGTTCATCTTGAGTTCACGTAACACGCAACCGGGATACCATCGGGTCCCATAGATGCTGTGTTTTTGCCTTGTTGAGTGCTGATTTCACCTGTGTGTCTGTGATGACTGGTAGGTTACATTCAGCAGGGATAGTTACTTGATCTTTAGGGGTGAGGGAGGGAGAAGTTTGCAATGAACCTATCTGCCAGAATGTTGGCAATGTCAGTAGGGTCAGTGAATTTTTTGTCATTGTGTACTAGCTCAGAGCATATCTGAGAATTTCCTCCCAAGGTTCTGACATAATTGAAGAAGGCTTTGTGATTGTCTTTGGTATCCTTGGCAGTCTTTTCTCAAAGTTTGCTTTAGATGTTTTTATGAGAGAGCGTAGTTTTTTTACTTGTGCTGATCAGGGAAGCCTTTCCCTTGTGGGATTTGGCTTTGTCCTGCAGTAGCTTCCTTTTTTTGTTGTACAGTTTGTTTATAGCCGGGGTCCACCAAACCGGGCGTTTTCCCTTGGTGGAGAGGGTCTTGGTTTTAGTTGGGATTGCTTGATCCATGCATTCTTGGAGATGTCCGTAGAAGGCTTTTGTGAAGGATTCAGCATTTTGGGATGTGGATTCCATTAACCCAGTAGGCTTAAAGGATATCATTTCTGACTTAAGGAGCGCAAAGTCAGCTTTTGAAAAGTTTTTCACTGTAGTCTTTTGTTCTGGGGTGGGGTGGGATATGTACATCCAAGGTGACCAGTTTATCATCAGATCTTACTAGTGAGGGGTTTATATCCGTGCGGAGCATTTGGACCCCATGTTTGTGATAATCAGGTCAAGTATATTATCTCTCCTCGTAGGAGAGGTGACCAGTTGCTCCATAGCATTTGAGTTTATGAATTCCAGGAATCTTTGGGCTAGGGTGTTAGGGCTAGAATAGTGGGCCCAGTCTATGTTGGGGTAATTGAAGTCACCCAATATGATGGTGTTTGGTGTGACATTCATATCCTCCAGTGTTTTCAGGAATGCTTGATGGGATTCCTGGGATTGGGAGGGTGTTCTATAACATGCGACCAGTTGTATGGCAGTTTTGCCTATGGTGAGTAAAACTTGTATGGTTTCTGATGCTTCATGAGTAGCCACCAATCGAGAGGTGTAGGTGTCCTTTATGAAAATGGACACTCCCCCTCCCTTTGTGGTTTGGCCTGGAACTTGAGGCCGAAACGCATGATATGAGGTATAGCCTGGTAACGCTGGAGTGCTCTCAGGAGCCTTGAACCAGGTTTCAGTTACTGCACAGACATCGATGTTCTCCATACTGAGAAGTGCTTCGAGTGCCTGCATCTTGAGATTTAGACTTCTGGCGTTGAGCAGCATTACCCTTAATTTTTTTCCATTTTTGTTTTTTATGGAGGTTGATTTGTCCTTTGAGCATTGCCTAAAAAAGGCACTATGGGGGTGGCAAGAGCCTTGGCCAGTATCCGGAAGCCCAGTGGTGACAGGTGCAAGCCATCCCTTGAAGCAACGTGGCTTGTCCAGCATATCATCCCAGGCTGACAGACATTGGATCCCCCTAGAATGACACCAGTGATTAAGCCAATTGTTAAAACTGATCATTTTGTCTTTGTACTGAGGCATCATTCTTGGTGAAGGCAGGATGCTGCTCAGGGTCAGGGTCATACCAGTCTGGGCTACATAATCGGAGAGCTCCTCAATGTCTCTTTTCATGTAGTCCAGGGAGGTACGTCTCAGGTCATTCACACCCGCATGGACAATGACTGAATCATACTTGTACTTGCTTTGGAGTGACCTGAGTGCGTGTGTAATGTGGCGGATCCTAGCCCCGATAGGCAGCTCACCGTTACCCTCTCCTTATTCAGCCTGGTAAGTGGAACATCGGTGTGTCTGACTATAGAGTCACCTATTACTAATGTCTCTGGCATAGTATTTTGCCTTAGGGGCTGTGTTTGTGTGACACACCTGTTGCTAGAGGTATGTGTTGTAGGTGTTGTGTTTTGTGGGGGTGTATTTCTGGGTGTCTGCTTTGGAGGCCTCTGTTGTTTTGGTAAGTTTTTTACAAGAGCCTCCGATTATGTCTTTGTGTTTTTATGTGTTTGGTTTGCATTGGTGGTGGTTATATGTGTGACTGGTTTTGCTTTGGGTGTGGGTACCATCTCTTCCTGACTGGTCTTGCCAGTCCTGAGTTGAGAGAGTTCAGCCTCCAGTCTGGCTATATAGTTGCATCTCTCACAAGTATATGTGTTAGTAGGAAGGAGGAGAGGGTTGTCTGTGTACATGAGACAATTGTAACATTGTCTTAAGATTCCCAGATTAACCAGCTGAACAAGAGAGGATGCTAGTGGTCTACCACTCGACATACTAGAATATTATAAGGAGTGTTGTGCCTTTAAGGGAAGTGGGTATTCACAGGGGTAGTGGCTGCCTGTGGTGCTTACTTTAGGGTAAGAGTGCTTGGTTTTATTATGAGTGCTTGCTAAGGATAGAAGTTCCGAAAACAAGTGCTAAATATATACAGCTAGATAGACTGAGTAGAGCTTCTAAGGGAAAAATTGAAGAGCAGACTTGGCGGAGCCAGAAAAAGTTAAAACCTGTATAGAATAGTTTACACCTGTATAACCGCTGTTGCTTAGGCCCGATCATAAAACGCCCTGAGGCGGATTTTTATACAGGGAACTTGAAAAGAGCTAGAAATGGTCCAAGGCAACCAATGAATTACAGCTCAAGTGCTGAGATCACTTCCCAGGGACAGATAGGCTGCTCAAGGCTCCCCACTCCCACTGGTGAGCTCAGAAACTTCCTTCTATCCAAGTAAGGCAATGGCCAACACAGGAACTACACACAGCCCAGAATACAGCAAAGCCTGTATACTGGTCTTAACTAGTCGAGCAAAGGCGGAAAACAAGGAGTATTTTTTTGTTTTTGTTTTTAGAAAAGAACACAGAAATGCAGTTAGGCAAACAGTAAAATCGATTAACACAGGCTAGCACACTTTAGTGGGCAGCCTCAGCAATTAAATTAGCAAAAAAACAGTAATATTCGACCAGAGTCGACCAAAATGCTACTTTTAAGTGCAGATACTTTAGAATACAGCAGAAAAACACAAAACAGTTGTATCTTATTAAATGAAAGCCAGAGAGGACAATGCAGATAAAAAAAGCCAAAAAGTACTTAAATCAGGAAAGTGGTCGCTTCTTCCAGTTCTCTGTAGCCAGGACCCCTCTGCAGGACCACGTGGAGCTCTGCCTGGGTATATAGCCAAAAAAAACGCCCTGAGGCGGATTTTTATACAGGGAACTTGAAAAGAGCTAGAAATGGTCCAAGGCAACCAATGAATTACAGCTCAAGTGCTGAGATCACTTCCCCCAGGGACAGATAGGCTGCTCAAGGCTCCCCACTCCCACTGGTGAGCTCAGAAACTTCCTTCTATCCAAGTAAGGCAATGGCCAACACAGGAACTACACACAGCCCAGAATACAGCAAAGCCTGTATACTGGTCTTAACTAGTCGAGCAAAGGCGGGAAAACAAGGAGTATTTTTTTTGTTTTTTGTTTTTTTAGAAAAGAACACAGAAATGCAGTTAGGCAAACAGTAAAATCGATTAACACAGGCTAGCACACTTTAGTGGGCAGCCTCAGCAATTAAATTAGCAAAAAAACAGTAATATTCGACCAGAGTCGACCAAAATGCTACTTTTAAGTGCAGATACTTTAGAATACAGCAGAAAAACACAAAACAGTTGTATCTTATTAAATGAAAGCCAGAGAGGACAATGCAGATAAAAAAAGCCAAAAAGTACTTAAATCAGGAAAGTGGTCGCTTCTTTCAGTTCTCTGTAGCCAGGACCCTCTGCAGGACCAGGAGTGGAGCTCTGCCTGGGTATATAAAAAAAACGCCTGAGGCGGATTTTATTCAGGAACTTGAAAAGAGCTAGAAATGGTCCAAGGCAACCAATGAATTACAGCTCAAGTGCTGAGATCACTTCCCCAGGGACAGATAGGCTGCTCAAGGCTCCCCACTCCCACTGGTGAGCTCAGGAACTTCCTTCTATCCAAGTAAGGCAATGGCCAACACAGGAACTACACAGCCCAGAATACAGCAAAGCCTGTATACTGGTCTTAACTAGTCGAGCAAAGGCGGGAAAACAAGGAGTATTTTTTTGTTTTTGTTTTTAGAAAAGAACACAGAAATGCAGTTAGGCAAACAGTAAAATCGATTAACACAGGCTAGCACACTTTAGTGAGCAGCCTCAGCAATTAAATTAGCAAAAAACAGTAATATTCGACCAGAGTCGACCAAAAACCTACTTTTAAGTGCAGATACTTTAGAATACAGCAGAAAAACACAAAACAGTTGTATCTTATTAAATGAAAGCCAGAGAGGACAATGCAGATAAAAAGCCAAAAAGTACTTAAATCAGGAAAGTGGTCGCTTCTTTCAGTTCTCTGTAGCCAGGACCCCTCTGCAGGACCACGGAGCTCTGCCTGGGTATATAGCCAAAAAACGCCCTGAGGCGGATTTTTATACAGGGAACTTGAAAAGAGCTAGAAATGGTCCAAGGCAACCAATGAATTACAGCTCAAGTGCTGAGATCACTTCCCCCAGGGACAGATAGGCTGCTCAAGGCTCCCCACTCCCACTGGTGAGCTCAGAAACTTCCTTCTATCCAAGTAAGGCAATGGCCAACACAGGAACTACACACAGCCCAGAATACAGCAAAGCCTGTATACTGGTCTTAACTAGTCGAGCAAAGGCGGGAAAACAAGGAGTATTTTTTTTTTTTGTTTTTAGAAAAGAACACAGAAATGCAGTTAGGCAAACAGTAAAATCGATTAACACAGGCTAGCACACTTTAGTGGGCAGCCTCAGCAATTAAATTAGCAAATACAGTAATATTCGACCAGAGTCGACCAAAATGCTACTTTTAAGTGCAGATACTTTAGAATACAGCAGAAAAACACAAAACAGTTGTATCTTATTAAATGAAAGCCAGAGAGGACAATGCAGATAAAAAAAGTCAAAAAGTACTTAAATCAGGAAAGTGGTCGCTTCTTTCAGTTCTCTGTAGCCAGGACCCCTCTGCAGGACCACGTGGAGCTCTGCCTGGGTATATAGCCAAAAAAAAACGCCCTGAGGCTCAATCCACAGAAATGCAAATTCAGTCTACAAGAAGTTACTTATGTTGGTCATTTATTTACTAGTTCAGGCCTACGACCAGTCCCTTAAAAGCAACCAGCCATTCTCAAGATGCCAGCTCCAGACAATGTTCAAGTCCTACAGTGTTTTCTTATTATGGTCAACTATCTAGGCAAGTTTATTCCAGACTTGAGACAGCTTTCAGCACCGCTTAGAGAGCTGACACATGAAGATGTATCCTGGTCTTGGTTAGTGCAACACAAAAGAGCATTTGATGTCCTGAAACAGAGAATTGGTAGTCCACCAACTCTTGGATACTATGATGTTCACAAACCAGTCACTCTTTTCTGTGATGCTCCGAAATTTGGTCTTGGTGCAGCCATTCTACAAGAGGGGTCAACCTTTTGCCTATGAACAGAGAACTCTTGCCCAAACTGAGATGCAGTATGCTCAGATAGAGAAAGGGCTTCTGCATGTTCTTCCCAATCTAGCATCCAGTACTTGTCTCACTAAGATGAAGCATCATTTTGCAGTCCATGGTAGTCCTCACAATGTTATTTCTGACAATGGCATGCAGTTTACAAGCCAACAGTTCAAAAAATTTGCTGAAGAATGGGACTTTAGATATGTCACAAGTAGCCCAGAGTATCTGTAGTCAAATGGTTTGGCAGAACGTGCAGTTCAAAGGGCAAAAGAGTTACTAGTGAAGTCAAAACAAGACCATAATGATGTTTTCCTGAATCTCTTGAATCTCAGAAACATTCCTTGTGATAAACATCTTGCTTTATCTGCTCAGAGACTTCTGTCGAGACCAACCAGAACCACATTACCAATCAGTTGGTTCCACAAGAACAACAGGTCAGTGAACACCAATCTGTTGAAGAAGTGTTTAACCCCAAAGTCCTACTATGATAAGACCAGCAAACTGCTCAATCCATTACGAGAAGAAGTGGTAAGGATGCAAACATCGAAACGTTACATCGGACTGGAGTTGTGAAAAGTACTTGCCCAGAGCCGAGATCGTACATTTTGGAATCACAAGGAGCAGAGTTTAGGCAGAATTGGAAAAGTTTGATGCTAGTGTCTGAGACCATACCACAGCACCTAGCCTTTGATAAAGACTCTTTATCTCAGAGTGAGTTGTCTGGTCTTCCATTTCCAAAGGAAGTTCCAGAGAATATTCCCATTCATGTGACGAATCCAGAAGTTCCTGATAAGAATTGTTCACCAAAGACTGTCCCTGTTGCTAAATTCAGTTCACATTGTTATGTTATCAGATCTGGTCATATCTCCAGACCATGTAACAGGTGCACGGCAACTTGGATATGAACATTGTTTTTTTTTCTTGCGTCTGTAATAATGCATGTCCAACTCCAATGTGTTTTTACTAAGGGCAATCTTTTTAAGAGGGAGGATGTAGATCAATGTGTGTGTGTATGTATCTTTGAGAAGCTATCCAAGGACTTGTACAAATGTGTGTAAATAATGGGCACTTGTGAGCCAGACTGCCATTTTGTAGTAAGCTATTGAGATGTAAGCATGTATGTCTGTAAGGTCTGTCCGTTAATCAGTTTGTTTATATTTTATGGTGCTGCTATCCACCCTGATGTGTTTCTATGTATTAAAGCATCTAAATGAAATACACCCCGCCTGATCTGTGTTAGGGACAAGTGACGGGGGAGGGGCTCTAAAAAAAAAATTCAGGTACCTCCTAAAACCAAAGACTGTCCAACAAGTCAGAATGATTATTTAAGAGACCTTGCCCCCCCCCCCCCCCCCCCGCAGCAGGTACTAATGAAGTCATGAATGCTTGCTGCTAGAAAGTCATACATTAGCAAATGGAAAAAAAAGGTTTTCTAGCTGGTGTAAAAAACATAACCAGCACACATTCGGCCTAGTTGTTCTCTGGTCTTTCAGCATTTGTGCGAGTTATCCTATGGCCTTTCTTACTTCTCCATTAAGGTTCATTTATCAGCCATTTTAGAATGTCTGCCCATGGATCCTCCTTTTTCAATGCATTTTCATGTCAAAATGTTTTTAAAGGGTTTTTTGTTTTTTTATTAATACAAAAGAGGCCTCCTAGAATACTGGTGGCTCTTCCTTATGGTCTTAATGTTGTGTTAGAGAAGCTAACACTTAGTCCATTTTAACCAGCTGACCTGTCTGACTTGAGGTTCTTAAAATGGGAAACAGTTTTACTGATGGCTTTGGCCTCTGCAAGAAGGATGTCTGAGTTGCAGTCTCATGTAGTGAGCCAAGCCTGGTCTATATTAGATGTTCAAAATTTTCTTTCATCGACGGCTTATTCCTCAACCCCTATCCATCAAAACTAACTTCAGTGAGCATCAACATATTTTGCAGTGTAACGAATTGGTCACTACCCCACCAAAACACAAATTGCACTAAATCAAACCCACCTAAATGGGAGACTTTGCCCCCCACACCCCCTAACTATATATACCAAATCTGAGGTTGCACTACGGTCTGGAAAAGGGCAAAGTTGTGGTGCTGGCTAATTGATTACTTAGCCTGTAAAAAATGTTGATGTTTGCTGAAGTTAGTTTTGATGGATAAGGGTCGATGAATAAGCCAATGAAAAAAGATTTTGACGATTTTATATAGACAAAGTCAACCCTATCTCATTTGCCACATGGACAGGATTTCTTTGAGAAATTATCCTCTTTTATGCCTAAAGTGTTATCTGAGTTTACTTTAAGCCAAAGTATCCATTTCCCCATTCTCTTTCCTGAACCTAAAATGAGGGAGAAAAGATACTTCATACCTTGGATGTCCACAGACAACTCAGGGACTGTCTTCAGATTAATTATTCATTTCTAGTGAAAGTAAGAAGATAGAACAACCTGTGTCAAAACAGACTATTTCCAAATAGTTGTCTAAGGCTATTACCTTTTGTTGTACTCACCACAACAAAACTATTTCAGGCTGGGTCAAGACCAACACTACCAAGGTCTTGGCTTCATTACTGGGTTTTTGGAAAGGGTTGGATTCTGGAAGTAGTCCAGAAGCAGCAACTTGATCCTCTGTATGTGAATTTACAAAGCATTTCAAGCTTGATTACTTCTCTAGGTTCAGATCAGATTTTGCTAGGAACATTTTCCAGGGGATCTTCCACCTCCCAAATATAGTAAACTAGGATAATCTACCCAAACAGCTAAGGTTACTTAACAGTGATTAGTATGCAGAACATAGTGGAGTTGTTTAAGTAAACTTACCTTAACAGTAGATGTTCATATGATCATTGCTGCAGTAGCCTTTCCCTCCCTCCACAGTCCCTTGTCTTTTGATGTGTTTTTTTATGCTAGGGTGTGGACCTTTGTTGCTTTTCCTAGCATTGTCCTTTCACAGCTCAGTCTCACTCTCTCTGTGTTGGTATTGAAGGGCTTGGTACCCAAAACCTGTCTTTTCAGTCAGCTCAGACTAAAGCTGCAGCAGTGATCATTCAGACATCTATTGTTAAGGTAAGTTTACTTACACTATTTGTACTTTATCAGACTTGCATTTTAAAGTGTCTGTTGGCTTCTTTTGACAATATGAGGAAAATTACAGTGAGTTTTCCCTCATCAGAATGCAAGTCCTAGTTGAATTTTTTAATTGCTTCTTTTTTTCCCCAAATAACTTTAAAGTGTTCTTATGATTGTGCTGACTCTGTGTCCAGGGTAACAGATTTGGCTTCTGTTATGAGGCAGTTTGCTTTGGTGCATACAAAGAAGTTTTCTGAAGATGTTACATTTGAATTTTATTATTCTCCTTTCAGTAAAGATGTTTTTTTGGTCCTCCTCCTGCTCAGGTACTCAAACAGTTTGAAATAGGGGAGTTGATAGGGGGGGGGGGGGTAACTCACATTTTTCATTCCTGATTCTACAGGCTTGCTAAAATCTTTGTTGCAAACTCAAGTTCCATGTTCAAAAAGCTAAATTGAGTCATAGCAGACCTCTAACAAGCAGGCTTAGAAGAAAAAGTGACAAGAAGGTTCAAAGGCAAAGTAGGGAACCTTCCAGGAAGGGACAGGCCAATAAGATGGAATGACTATTGTAGCATTCCTGTCCCACCTTCCCCACCCTGCTTGTTCTTTATACTTGTCTTAGAGCCTGGATCTTCACCTTTTTTTTTGGCATCAGATTGTTTCAGACAAATGGGTTCTAATGTTCAGGATAATTACAGATGGCAGTGGGAAAGACTCACTTCTTTTCAGGTGATTCTCCCTCATCCTTGAAGTCAAACTTGCCTGTTTCCCCAATTCATCAACCAAATGCTTTCTGTGGGGATTACAGAACCATTTTCTCCAGATATGTGAGGGAAAGGGTTTTATTCAAAAATGTTCTGGTGCCAAAGAAAGGCCTGTCTTGGAGAACAGTTCTTGACGTGTCCTTTCTCAGCCTGTATGTGAAAGTTCCAAAGTTCAAAATGTTGTCCCTACAAACCTTACCTCTCATTCTTCGTCTGTCAGGGTTGTCAAACTCATTTATCCCAGCGGGCCACATTTCATCAGAGTACACAGTACGCGGGCCAGATAGTTATCAATTCAACACCAGTTATTAGGTGAGTAATGTAAAAATAATACTGATGATGATAATAATAATGATGACTGATGATGATGATGATGGTAATAATAATAATAAAAAAAGGTCAATTTAGCCAAGAAAATCAACCTATTTACCTTAATTCCTGGTACTACTGCTCCTAGAAACTTGGCATCTCTTGGCCTGCACAAGTGCATCATTGTTTGACAATAAGGATTGAGCGTTGGCCACCTTCAGTGTTGAGTTGAGATGTTCATCAGTAAGTTGAGACTTGTTCAAGTTAATCACAGAAAAGAGGTGTTCACAGACATAAGTACTGCTGAACATTGACATAATCTTTGAGGACAAACATTTAATTTGGGAATATGTTGGCCCAACATACTGATAAAATGTGCCAATATCAACACTTGAAAACTTATCCTTCAAATCAGAATTACACTGGAACTCAATTAGTTCTAACTGAAACTGTTCTGGTACCTCCTCAGCACTAACAGGGAAAGGGTTGCGGAAAACAGAAGAATCATTCTCGAGGTTTTTAAAGTCTGTAAATCTTTCTCCGAACTCACTTACCAACTTGGAAATCTTGGTGCAGTACTTTTCGGTGTTGATATCACCATGAAACTCGGGTGCGTCTTGCAGGGACTTCAGAGTTGGAAAGTGTACAGTATTACTTACTACTAAATGGCATTCAAAAAGTTTAAGCTTTAACTCAGAGGCACAAATAGAGTAATATAAATCTGTCACCAATTTATTGCGACCTTGCAGTCTTGTATTCAGGTAATGCAAGTGTTCTGTTCTTTCTGCCATGAAAGTTAGATCTTGCTCCCATTCATTGTCTTTCAGTTCCTGCACATCCCTTCTTTTCTCATTCATAAACCTTTGTATTTCACTTCTTAATTGATAAAAGCACTTCAGCACAACTTCTCAACTTAATCATTGAACATCAGTGTGATATGGTAGACTGTGAGTATGAATTCCTTCCAATAAGCTGTTGAACGGTCTGTGGTTCAGACCTCCCACGTGTATGATATTCACTGCGTTAATAACAACATCCATGACATGATCCATCTTTAATGTTTTAGTACAAAGCACTTCTCTGTAATTATGCAATGGACACTGTGAATTTGATGGTCTGAGTTCATAGCTAGTAGTTTTTCCTTTAACTTTGTTGCCACACCAGCTTTTCTCCCAACCATTTGAGGTGCTCCATCTGTAGCCAGACTCGCAGTTTTTGTCCAGTCTACATCTATTTTATCTAGTGCACCTACCAAACTCGCAAATATATCATCCCCCATTGTTGTTCCCTTCATTGGTATCAGTTCCACAAATTCTTCAGTTACCTGCATATTGTCATCTACACCATGTATATAAATTGCAAGTTGTGCTGTCATTTACATCTGTACTTTCCTTAACTGCTACAGAAAATGCTACAAATTTAGCAACTTTTTCTTTGAGCTGACTGTTAAGATTTTCTGATAAGTCATTTAATTCCATCTGCAACTGTACTTCTTAAAAGGCTTATGTTTGTAAATGCTTGATGTTTTTCAGGGCAAATATCTTCCGCAGCCACCAACATACATTTCTTTGTAAAGTCCCCCTCTGAAAAAGGCTTCGTTGACACAGCTATTTCTTGTGCAGTCCTATAAGTTGCCTGAAGTACAGCAACACTGGCTTGATGAACACGTTTAAACAGTAACTGCTGCTTTTTGAGTGACTTCTAACTCCCTAACTTATTCTTCACATATATTTACACTATATTCATCATACTTGGAAGCGTGAATAATTGTGTTATACCTGCGAATGTTGTAGTCCTTCCCCACAACTATGTTTTGCTTACAAATCAAACAAGTTAGTTTTCCATTCCCTTCAGCAAAAACATGCAAGGTTTTCCACTTTTTCTGCACCACATAGTGTTCTTCATTAACTGTTCTTTTCTTTGAAAACATGAAGAAGGGATTCAAAGTATTTTTATATATATTTACATATATTTAGTCTAACACTCCAACTGACAAAGCAAAACTACTGCTCAAAGACAGATTACTCCGTGACAGGTACCCAAAACAATAACCAATACCTGCTGCAGTTCAGCCAAAAGCACAGGACTGGCCACTATTGACTACAAGTACCCACTTATTTTTTTAAAATAAGCCTACATTTCAGTTTGTGGGAATTCTTCTGACTATCCCACAACAGTGACTTTGGAAACATTGAATCTGAAGTAGTTAACTTCATTTGGTCTGCAACCTGTGGGATACGGATCCGATCTCGGATCCGAGCCGACAACTTTAGAAAGCTTAGATCCGAGCTCCTAGCTCCTTCCCTTACCCATAATCCCCTGCCAACACTGATTGACCCCAGATCTAGTTTGCCGCGCTTAGGTACAGCAGCTAGGTTACGAGCTCCTAGTCAGATAAGTCTTTATCTTTGCTAATTTTCTAAAAAACTTGTGAGAGTGTGTTTGGTTAGGTTCCTTAACCCTTTTATTAGTGTTTTTAAGTTAAAAATATATATATATACATTTTTTTTCTCCTGCCCACCCTTCGCTGGTATCGTAGCTGTGTGTGTGTGTTGTTTGAGTGTTTGGGGCCTACTGTGTGAGTGAGTTTTCATTTTTTAGTTTAAACATGTCTGAGGCCCCAAAGTTAGTGTTTTCCAAGTGCACCGAGTGTGGCCATAAGCTCTCCCCGGCAGATGGCCACACTCGGTGTGTCCGGTGCCTTGGGGTTGAACACCTTTCCTCTGGGTGTGCGATTTGCGCAGCGTTCAACCCCAGGGCACTGAAGGACCGGAGGTCGAAGCTGATCCTAGCGGGACTCTTGCCCCCGGATTCGGCTTCAGCCTCCGGGACTTCTGTGGCCTCCTCCCAGGCTTCGGTGGCGGCCACTCCTGCCTCTCTCCCCCCGGCCAGGACTCAAACTCCCGCTTCTGCGCTGGAAGGAGGGGGAGGCCAGGAAGGAAAAGAAGAGGGAGAAGCACCACAAGCGGCGGGCCGAGGCCTCCACTTCGGCCCCCCCCGGCTAAGCGGGCTTCTCCCTCCAGGTCTTCCAGGTCTAGGTCTACTCCTTCTCGGCTCCGGTCTCCTTGCTTTTCACCGGGACCCGAGGAGGAGGAGACCCGATCTCCGTCGAGGTCATCGAGGCGGCACTCCCGGCCAGCCTTGGTGGCCTCGTCGAGATCGACACGTAGCCTGTCTGAAGCTGATTTGGACCGGGTGATGCGAAGGTTCATCCAGGCCCAAATGCAGATGGGAGTTCTTCTGCCTCCCCCCCCCCTCCGGGGGGAGCTCAACACCCTTTTTTGCCCCGATAGCTCCTTCTCTGACCCGCTTCCTGGGTTCGGAGCACTCGGAGCCGGGCAGCGTCGGAGCCGGGGGTGGGTCGGCACAAACAGTATCAGGTACTTTGGATCCGACTCTTCCCTCGAGCTTGCCGGATCCATCCCTGTTGGATCAGAGCTCTCGGAGCTGTGCTCTGAGCTTCGGATCTGAGGGGTTTAGTGTGCCTTCGGCTCCGTCCAGGTCAGAGCACACTGGCCCTTCGGATCCGATGGTCTCGGTGCCAGCTCCGATCCATCCATCGAATCCGAGCGAGGGTCGGCTCTCGGATCCTAGAGAGAGTGGCTCTCCCTCGGCTTTCGATGTGGTGGAGAGGGCTCTGTTGAGTGCATCCAGGCCCCCGCTCCCTGCTACGGCTCCATCCCGCACTCCCTCTCGTTTGGGTCGGGCTTCCGTCACCCGGCCACAGGGACAGCCTGCTTTGACATCTCAGGTCGTTCCACTGGAACAAGACATTGCTGGAAGACATCTTGGAAATGCTTAGGATCGGGGAGGGTGGTCTGCCCCCAAGGCTTCCTCTGATGAATCTGTGTTCCTCGAGGCATTTGAAGCAAGCCCATCTACCTCTTGGGTGTCCCCTCTGGCCGACCCCTTAGTGGATCTTATTACCACTAGGGCGTGGAAGGAGCCGGACACTGTGGAGCCAGTCCCCAAATGTCCCGACAGGATCCTGAGCCCCCCCGACCGAGAAGTCCCATTGTAGCAAGGGACCCCCCGTAGATGCCATGTTGGTGGCGGCAGCCACCAAGAGGGAGTTAGCCCAGGAGAGTCCCTTGGTCCATCCCCCGAGCAAGGAGTCTCGCTCGATGGACCATCTCGGGAAGCGGGTCTTTAGTTCAGCAACCGTCTCTGTAAGGTCCCTGAACTACATGGCACACGTGATTCGGCTGCAGCGGGACCTTATTAAAGAGTACGCTGCATTGCCCCCGGAGTCCATGTCGGGAGAGGACAAGCAGTTGTACTCCACCCGCATGGCCACTCTTAGGTCTATCTCTAACACCTCTATGCGGCTGTTATCCCATGCTACGGAAGGAGCCGCTAGAGCCAGCGGAGCAGGCCTAGTTATGAGGCGCCAGGCCTGGCTCCGACATTGTGACTTCGTGGAACCCTTCAAGGCGTCCTTTGCGAATGCCCCCTTCGATGGCTCTGCCCTTTTTGGCAAGACTGTTTGCGAAACCTTGGTCCAGAGCGAAAAGGACGGGAAGACGTTGTCTGCCGTCGGAGTCCGCTTTTCTGCTCTCCAGAGGTCCTTTTCCAAGAACCAAAAGGGACAGAAGAAGATGTGGCTCTGAAAGTCGCAACAATTCCAGTCTGCTCCGGACTCCCAGTCCTTCCGCAGCAGAGGAGGACAGGGTGGACACCTTCCTAGAGGCAGATGGGGCCCGAAGAACTTTGGGTCCAGAGAAGCCTTCTCTGATTGGCCCACGCAGCAGCCCTGAGGGCTTGCCTGACTGCTCCACTCTGGAGGCAGTCGGGGGCGTTTTTCGAAGCACCGGGCATCTTGGGAGTCCATTACAACAGACTGCTGGGTGCTTCGTATCATATCCAGAGGATACAAAATTCCTTTTTCCCACATTCCAGATACCCCCAGGCACCTCCCCGATGTTCCACTCAATCAGAGGGAGGCAGCAGCCGCGGAAATCCAGCTGCTCTTAGGAAAAGGGGCCATCCAGCAAGTCCCCCCAGGCCAGTCCGGATCGGGTTACTATTCTAGGTTTTTTTTAGTGCCAAAAAAGATGGGGGACCTAAGGCCCATCCTCGATCTTTCCCTACTGAGTCTGTCAGTAACCAAAGAAAAGTTCCGGATGGTCACTCTTCAATCTATTCTCCCTCTCTTGCAGGAGAACGACTGGATGTGCACCATAGACCTCAAGGACGCGTATTACCACATTTTGATGGACAAACGCTCCAGGAGGTTTCTCTGCTTCTGGCTGGGAGCCAGTCATTATCAATTCAGGGTCCTTCCCTTCGGTCTCACCTCAGCCCCCAGGGTGTTCACCAAGGTATTAGCAGCGATAGCGGCCCACCTGAGGCTCCAGGGAATACAGGTTTTTCCGTACCTGGACAACTGGCTCCTCACCGCCCTGACAAGGCATCTACTATCCTTAGCCAGGAATTACTTTCTCAACCTTGCTCCACAACTAGGGATAACTATAAATACAGACAAGTCCTCTCTCACCCCGACTCAGTCGGGGCCAGACTGGACACCAACAAGCAGCTCGTCTTTCTAACTCCTGACTGGTTGCACACTCTGAAAGCTCACGTGCGGGCCATTTTTCAATCTTCGAAACCTCCGGCGGGATTGGTTCTGAGGGCACTAGGGTCTATGGCAGCCGCAATCAACCTCCTCCCCATGGCGCATCTCAACATGCGGATATTGCAGTGGACTCTACAGGTTCAATGGTCCTTTCTCCAGTATCCCTTGGATCACCCCATTTCCCTCAGCAGGGTCTGCAAGAGAGCTCTCGTTTGGTGGCTTCAATCGCCGGACCTCCAGACAGGACGCCTCTTTGCCACAACCTCCCCTCTCGCCACAGTGACCACGGACGCTTCTCGTCTTGGGTGAGGGGGGGGGCATTATTCGGGTAGGGCTGTCCAAGGCATGTGGAACGATTCAGAGACCTTATTGCACATAAACATTCTAGAGATGAGGGCAGTGCTGTTGTCGTTGCAAGCACTTCAGAGCCTTCTGCCTGTAGGAATGATTGCAGTCCAGTCAGACAGTATGTCTGTGGTTTGGTATATCAACAAGCAGGGAGAAACCAGGTCTTACCCACTCTGTCGAGAAGCCATGAGAGTGTGGGAATGGGCAATCTCCACCAACCGCTTTCTCATTGCAACGCACATTCCGGGACAGACCAACATCCTGGCAGACAGACTGAGTCACACCATCCTTTCGCCTTACGAGTGGTCCCTCAATCCCCAAGTAGCGAGTCAAATTTTTGGTGTCTGGGGGCAGCCCTGTTGCGATCTCTTCGCATCTTCCTCAAACACGAAATGCAACAATTACTTCGCTCTCATTCCCCCTCCCGGGGTAGCCCCGAGGGACACTTTGGTGCATGCTTGGCCACCCGGTCTTCTCTATGCCTACCCTCCTCTTCCACTGATGCTGAAACTTCTTCAGAAAGCCAGTCGGTTGGGGAGCAGAATGATCCTCATTGCCCCATTCTGGCCTCGCCAAACTTGGTTCCCGTACCTCTGGTCTCATCAAGTGAATCCGCCCAGGATTCTAGATCCCCTCCCGGATCTGATTTCCCACCCACAGGGTCTCCCAATCCCCGACCTGGTCAACCTCAAACTTACGGCTTGGCTGCTCCAGTTCCACTCCTAGTGAGGACTCCCGGTATCTCATCCCCGGTTAAAGCTATCCTAGTAGCAGCGCACAAGCCCTCTACTAGGAAGGTTTATAGTAGTAAATGGAAGCGTTTTTCTATCTGGGCAGAACGCCATAATTTGGATCCCTTCACAGCCCCCTTACCGGCGGTGCTGGATTTTCTTTCAGGCCTCTCTAATGAGGGAGCTAGCTGTTCCACGGTGAAGGTGCAATTAGCAGTTATCTCTCATTATCATGTAGGCAGCGATATGGGGCCTTTGATTACTTCAAAATTGTGCAAGACATTCCTAAAGGGCACTTTCCTACTTAGACCTCCCATAAAGGAAGCTGTACCTCCATGGGATTTGACTTTGGTTTTGCAGGCCTTGACAGCTCCTCCCTTCGAACCCGCAGCGTCTGTAGACCTCAAATATCTGTCGTGGAAAACAGCCTTTCTGGTGGCTATTACTTCAGCTAGGAGAGTATCTGAATTACAGGCTCTTTCTGTCAAACCTCCATACTTAGCCTTTCACAAGGATAGGGTTTACCTCAGGACCAATCCCTCCTTCCTTCCGAAGGTGGTTTCTGTGACGAATATCAATCAGTCTATCAATCTTCCGGTCTTCTTTCCTAACTACCAGAACAAAGGAGAGTACAAACTGCATTCCTTGGATGTGCATAGACAACTCCGGTTTTATATTCATAGGACATCTGGTCACAGACGATCCGACCAGTTGTTCGTCTCCTTTGCTAAATTTAATCTGCGTAATCCAGTCTCAAAAGTTACTTTGTCGAAATGGATTTCGCAGTGCATCATCGCGTCTTATCAGGATTCCGGCAGACCCACACCTCAAGGAGTTCATGCCCACTCAACTCGGTCTATGGCTATATCTGCTGCCTTCAAATCCAGAGTTTCCTTGGATGATATCTGTTCAGCAGCCACTTGGGCTTCACCTCATAACTTCATAAATCATTATAAGCTAGACATTATCTCCAGAGGGAGAACTTCTTTTGGCTCCTCAGTGCTCCAGAATATCCTTCCATGAAGGCCGCCCAAGGTTTAGGTAGCTGGGGACTTTGTCCCACAGGTTGCAGACCAAATGAAGTTAACTACTTCAGATTAAGAAGTTATGTACTCACCATAACGTTCCATCTGAGTAGGTAAACTTCATTTGTCTGCAACCATTCCCCCCCTCCGTCCCCCTGACCTTCACAGATGTTTAGGACATGTTATTATTACCCTTTTGAAAAGGTAATGAACTGCCTGCTATATTATTTACGGGCAAACTTGATCTGAGGTCAATCAGGGTTGGCAGGGGATTATGGGTAAGGGGATGAGCTAGGAGCTCGGATCTAAGCTTTGTAAAGTTGCCGGCTCGGATCCGAGATCGGATCCATATCCCACAGGTTGCAGACAAATGAAGTTTACCTACTCAGATGGAACGTTATGGTGAGTACATAACTTCTTATTTGCTGCATTCACTACCTGTCATGGGCCTTTTGGTCCCTTCCCCTCAAACAGGAATGACTGTAACTCTCAATGATTTCTGGGAAAACTACAAATTTTATGAAGAACAGACCAAAATATGAGGCAAACATCTGGGCATTCTGTGAAATTCCGGACAGGGGAGAGGTATGTTTGGGATAGGGATGGCAATGAAGAAACTGTGTGGGTGAGTGATTGGAGTGAGTGAGTGAGTGAGTGAGTGAATGCATGTATGAAAGCAGAAGCAACTGTGTGTGAGAGATCAGAGAGAGTGACTGGCTGAATGCATGTATGAAAGCTGACGGGACTATGTGGGTGAGCTATCTGAGTGAGTGAGTGAATGCATGTATTCACAGACTGATGGCTTGAAACGTTGACAGGATGAGAGTGCAATGAGTTGTGGTTTTGTGGAAGGTTGCTCAGCTGGTGGCCCTGCTGTGAATGGGAGGGCAGGCCAATTCTGGCACTGAAGTAGCGGGTGTGCCATGGGCCGCATGTGGGAGTGTGGCGGGCCACGTGTTTGACTCCCCTGGTCTAAGTTGTTTGGTATCTTTAGACTTGAGATATGCTCATCATCACATTGCTATTGCCACAGATTTTAGAAGTTTTCTATGTCTAGGTTATACTCTCAGATGCTCGTCATATCAGTCACTGCTGCAGTAGCCTAAGCTATGTTGGTTATGTCCTGCCCAGAGAATAACAGCCGGCCAGCTTCCAAAGCTTCAGGGCACCTTCCATGTGCATAAACCACTCAAGATGAGCTAACTAAAAGTCAGGTTTGGCTGCCAATCCCTGCTGAGCTTTCTTGTCACCAAAGAAAGTACTTTTGTGTGGGTTTTGAGGATTGACTTGTCAACTAAAGCTTTTCCATTGCTGGGCAGATAAGTTCCCTTCAGGGCATAAACCTTCCACTTTATTTTTTGAGAGTGAAAACGTACTTTTCTTGTAAAAGAGTTCTATTTTAGCTAGGAAAAAAAAGAGTATTTTATTGACTGTCATGTGACTTTCATTCACTTTTAAATTGGAAGTGTCACATTTTTTTACTTTTTTGAAGCATACCTGTTTGCTGACTATTGCTTGTAGCTACCCCAGTAATCAGGCACCTTTTTACACGTTAGCCATGGAGCACATTACTGGCTCATCTGTTATACCTTCCTGTACCTATAAAATGAAATAGATTGTTTTGGGAGCAAATAAGTAGAGAGGGAAATATAGCAGAGTAGGATGAGGCCAAGAAGACCTTTAGACTGCAGGCTAGTGACTGACTTTCCTACCAGGGATTGATATCAGAGTATAGATAAAGAGAAAGAGATAGGGGAATACTATGTTTTGTAATTTATTTTTAACTTCCTCTCTCTCTCTCTCTAATATATATATATATATATATATATATATATATATATATATATATAAAATGTTCCTATACTTCTATTAGTTTAAATAACTGAAGATCTAAACAACTTATTTCATTTTCTTCAGATGAAAAAGGTTATTTTTAGATCTTAAGTTATTTACACAAATTGATGGAAGTATAGGAACATCTATGTATGGAAAGTTAAAATTAATAAATGATTACATCTTCTATGTTTTCTAATATTTATAAGAATCAGATGTTACAAGTGGCTAAATTAAATACAAGTGATGATTTGATGAATGAACAATTATTGCAGATGATGACAGATTTTTGAAACAAGGGGAATATAAATATGATAATTTAAATATATAATAATAAATTTTACAAAAATGACAGGATGGATGTAAATCTATATATTCTGCTAATGTAGGTATAGTACGACAACAAGATGCAACTAAAGATAATTTTACTTGATATGTAACAACATATAATAACGTAAAAGAGGAATATAAGGTATTAAAAAGGCATTAGCATATATTAGAAGGTGTTGATACCTTACAAAAAGAGCAAAGTTGCAGATGATCTACCCCATTTTGGCTACAAAGAAGCAGCCGATTTGAAACAAAAGTTATGTTATAAAGAACATTGAGATTGTTCAATGAGTATACAGCTCTGTTAAAGTAAAGGAACATTACCTTGCTATAACTGTTTGTTTGTTTTGCAAATATCTAAGAGATTAAAGACCTAATGATACTTTTATACATCCAAATAGTGGGATACGATTTATAGTTAGTGTAACAGCTACTTGCAATACAAAGAATGTAATGTATTTGGCATTCTGTACTGCTTGTATATCATTTTATGTAGAAAAAACTAAAGGATTGAATCTGTAGTAATTTATCAGATGTAAGAAGGAAAATACAGACTAATGTCTTATATAAACATATAGAAATAAAAAAAGAAGGACCAATTTAAATTTTATGGTGTTGCAAATAATAACTACATCCGTTAGAGGTGGGGATATTGTAATGAAAGCAAAAAGAGCAGAATATAATTACCTAAATAGATTACAAGCTGATATATACTGTGGTTTGAATATAACCATCAGCATGAAACCTATTTTGAAAGTGCTGTGTCAGAGACATTAGCTTTTTAGATAGAGATGGTGTATCTCTTTAAGACCATTTCTTAGGTGAGGTTATTTGATTAAGAATTTTTAAAGTTATGTGTTTGAAACTGTTTGAAGTTGACCTGAGGAAGCATTATTGTGAAAGTGTGGTTGAATAAATGTTATCAGTGTGTTGTCTTGAGAGCTCACTTGCTGTTTTTTGGATGTGCTCTTAGGCAAGGGAGAGCTACTCTTGTCAGTCCTGGAAGAAGGGCAGGAAATGCCTCTCTGTTTAGCTAGAAAATCGTGCCCATCCCTAAGGAGGTGATTGCTGGCAGTTCTAGGTTTGTTTCTTAAAAAAATTCCTATCAAAAAGCAGCAAGCAAACGTTTGTCTTCTGTCTCAGTGAAACTGGACAGGAATAATTTATTGGGCTTAACTCATAAGTCTGATTTTGTCTTTTTTGTCCATTCCTTTAACCAATGGGTCTTGGATCTGACTTCTGACACTTTTCAGAATTTAGCATCTATAGGTCAAACTCCTCCCCTTACCCATAATCCCCTCCAAACCCTGTGTTACCTCAGATCTTGTATGCTGCTCTCAGCTTTCGGATGTGGTTGAAGTAGCTGAAGCGTTGGCAGGTAAGTGGGTAATTGTTATTGATTTTATAGCTTTTCTTTTCCTCCCCTACTAGTTAAAAAAATCTATACTGCTGTCTTGCTATTTTGTTATACATTTAGGCCTCAGACCTTCTCCCTTTTCTCTACTAAAAGCGTAGTATTTATCTTACCATTGTTGGTATTCCTCTCCCTTTACCTCCTTAACTCATTACACCCGTGTTACTCTTCCAGGTGCATCTGTAGTTACCTCCTATGGATACCTCTAGGTGTCAAATATTGCTTGTTCATATTTGCATCAATAATTACAAAACCATGGTATGCACAACGTTTTAAAATATTTCATCTTAAAGCTTACACAGTGGCAAACTCAACTGCATGAATATTTGATCTCTGTTTAGTGCAGGTAAAGAGATATGAGCTGCTGTTTTCGTGATATTAATTTATACAGATATAATTTTCACATTTTTCTAAATATCTCAACAGCCAAGTAACACAGGCAGAACTTCTTAGCCTCATATAAAAGCTCTCAGCTAGATGAATAACATGCTGCTGACAGTAAGTGTGAAACTTGGGTAGTTGCTGAGATATTGTAAGTTATTTACAAAATATTACAAATGTAATAGTTACTGTGTTTACTGTGACTTATAAAATTCGGTTTAAGACCAAGAACCTAAAGAATACTACCACTATTAAAATAGTTTGTGCTGCAGAGTTTTCCATTTATACTTCCTTCATAACCCTTGTGGTTCCAGAGACATGACATTTGTTTGAAATGCGAGGACATCATTTGATTCTTTCAAAAGGCTTAGGCTCTGCCTATTGGAAGTTACAGTGCAAACTTCCTGAGCTCCATTATAGTGAATGAGTTAAACAGGATATGCTGTATTACCATTGCTGATAATTGCCTTTTATTGCTCTTTCCTTTTGTTGTTGTTGTTGCTGCTATTTCTTCCAAACATTGAACAAGCCTACTGGATTCAAAAAGTGTATTTCCTGTGGCCATAAAACTGCTGACTCTGACACACATTCTGAGTGTGTACTGCATATGGGCCAGTCATCTTGATGTCAAATATGATATTTGCTCAGGTTTTAACCATAAAGCTCTGGCCGAAAGTAGTGTCTGGAGCTCCCATTCTCCTAATAATTCACGGATAAACTTAAAGGGAATAAAGGCGAAAAGACCATAGAAAAATCTAAGGAGCCAGGAAGCATTCCCCTCACCTCTCTCTTCACTCAGCTCTTGCTTCGGCTCCACCTTCAAATTTCAGAAGACCTGGGATCCAACTACATCCTTGATTCCAGCTCACTTTTCTTGAGGGTAGCATAGATTCTTCCTGAAACTGATATCTTCACGATTATGTTCTCATTTCCTTCAAGATGTATCCTGTAGGGCCTCAAGGCTTCCTTCAGGTATCTTCAAGATTATATTCTCATTTCCTTCAAGATGTATCCTGTAGGGCTTCAAGGCTTCCTTCAGGTCTACTAGGAGCACGTCTGAAGCGGCTTTGGACAGAATGATGAGGAAATTCCTGAAGACCCAAATTCAGTTGTGAGTTCTTTCTGTCTCCCACCAGACTGAGAGCTTTGGACCATTCCAGACCCCTATTGTTACTCCTACTCCAATCCACCCTGGGCTTGAGATGCATTGAATCTGAGACTTGTAGGAATTTCTGTGTCTGATCCAAAGGTTTGGTCCTCTTGGACTCCAGCATCTTCTCTGATCCAGCCAGCACTGACTTTGTCAGAGCCAGAGAGATCTTGGAGCCGTACTTTTGGCACTGGATCCAGGGTAGGGGCTCAACTCTGACATTCTTGGAGCCATCTCTTACTCTCAGGGCTTTGTCATTAGATAGCTTGGCCCTGACATTTGCTTTGAGATGAGGTCAAGGGGACTCCCTGGGCTATCCTAGTCAAGTGGCTTTGGTGCCTACAGGGCTAGTTTTGGGATCTCACTTGGCTTCTGCCTTTGAGGCAATGGTGAGAGTTTTCTCCATATCAGGAGCTAGGACATCCTTGCCTCCCCCCACCCTCAGGTCCTCTTCCTGCACAACTGTCTGCCATGGGTCCTGAATCTGCTCATTCTGTTCCTTTGGGGCAGGCAATCCATTCTAGTCTTGAGACAGTTGTCATCCAGACCTCTGAAAAGACTTCTGAGTCTTCCCCAGGTTACCTCCTTGTGGAAGATCCCTGGAAGCACAAGTGCAAGAAGAGGTACACTGTCTCCTTGCAGGAGTCAGTTACCAAAGACATGGGTTTTGATGAAGGGGAGGGGTCCCCCAGGTCACCACTTGAGGATGCCTCATTCAGGGAGATCCTCAAGCTTCTGAGGCAGAAAGGTAGTTGGTCCTCAAAAGTCCCTTCTCAGCAGGAGTCCGTGTTTTTCAAGGCTTTTGGAACTCTCTCAGCCACTTCTGGGGTAGTCCCCCTAGCTGATGAAATGGTGGATCTGATTTCCTATCAGATGTGGAAAGATCTGGATGTGGCAGAATCCCTCCCCAAGAAGCCTGACAAATATCTAATAGCACCCAAGGACCATGCCATCTGGAGCAGGAGCCCTCCAGTTGATGATGTGGTAGTGGTGGCAACCACTAAAAAGGAAATTGCTGAGGAAAGACCTTCTGCCCATCTCCCTAACAGAAAGTCTAGGGCCTTGGACAGATTTTGGAAATAAAATCCACATGCTTCAGCAACCTTTTATCTCTGATTGCCAAGTTATTTGGCACGCATAACAAGGTTTCAGAGAGACTTCACTAAAGAGCTCTCCAAGTCCCTCTCAGGGTCCTTGACTGCAGAGGACAAAGAAGACTATCTTCACAACTGGCCACCTTTCAGTCCCTCTCAAAAACCTCCATGCGTTTGATCTCTAGTGCTGCGGAGGGTGTTTCTTGAGCCATAGGTTGACATTCCTGAATGCTATTATGCAACTTTGTAGAGCCTTTCAAGACATTCTTCATCAATGCTTCTTTTGATGGATTGACCCATTTTGGGTTCAAAGTTAGAGACTCTATTCAGGGGCAAGCAGGATGGGGAAAACTCTCTCTGCCTTAGGAATATGGTTTTCTATCCTTCTGAGGACCTTCTGTAGGAACCAGAAAAGTGGAGATAGATCTCACTGCAGCAGAGGGGGGATCTCTAATCATCACCCATGTGGCAGAAGAGGCCCACAGAACCAAGACTTCAGGGGGTCCATTTACTGAGAAGCCATATATCAGAGCTCCTGACTAGTGCACTCTGGAGGCAGTCAGGTACTTACTTCTGTACCTGGAAGACTGGCGTCCATCACCAAGGATGTCTGGGTGCATAATTACAAGAGGCTATTATATTCCCTTTTCTCATCTTTCCCATAGAAAATCAAAGTTTTCAGTGTGCCACCCTGCCATAGGAAAGAAGTTGCCTTAGAAGTCAAGAAGCTGCTGACAAAGAGTCATCCAAAAGATCCCATCAGACCAGCAAGGGTTTGAAACATATTTGAGATTGTTTTTGGTGCCAAAAAAAACTGGGACCTCTGGCCAGTTTTAGACCTAAGTCATCTAAATCTGTCTGTACAACATTCAAAGTTACAAATGGTCACTGTTCACTCCATGCTTCCTCTACTTAGGAAGGATGATTGGATGTGCTCAAGTGATCTCCAGGATGTACACTGTCACATCAAAATGGATAGACAGTTCAGTTGATATGCTTGCTTTCAGCTGGGGACCAGTCACTTCCATTTCAAAGTCCTGCCCTTTGATCTCACCAGAGTCCCCCCAGGTGTTCACCAAATGTGTGACAGTGTTTGCAGCACAACTGAGAGTGCTAGGATTCTGGGTGTTTCCCTACTTCAATGGCTAGCTCCTCACCTCTCCCACCAAACTTCTTTTGACTTGCGGCAGGTACTACCTGTTTTATATATGCCTTGATTTGTGCATCTAAATCAGTTGCAACAAATCATACCTCTTTCCCACTCAAGTCCTGGAATTCATAGGTGTTGACTTGGGTACAGTTTCTCAGATAGCAAGACTACTTCAGTCCAGACAGTCCACCTTTGAACATCAGGTTGCACAGCTGTTTCTTCACTAACCCCCAAGCAGGTTGGCTTTACATCTCTTTAGTTCTGTGGTTGCCTCTAAAACACTTGTACCACTGTCAAAATTTTACATGAAAGTGCTACAATGGGCACTGCCTCTCAATAGGATGACAACCCATGAAGTTTCCCATTCAAGGAACATGGGTTGTCATCCTATTGAGAGGATGACAATCCATGAAGATTCCCATTCAAGGAACATGTGTCCTGGTGAGTCATGCCCCTTATGTTCCTCAGAGCCATCCTTTTGTTCCACCCTTACCCAAGGCCACTGTGACCGATGCTTCACAGCTGGGATGGAAGGGCACCGCTTGGGACAGACTGTCAAGGAATGTGGTCCTCTTTAGAGACCAGTTTGCACATCAATCTAGAGATGTGAGCAGTCCTTCTAGCATTGCAGGCCTTTCAGGATGGTCTTCCTCTAGGGATGATTGTTATACAGACAGACAACATATCAGTAGTTTGGTACATCAACAAACAGGGAGGAACTCATTCCTGTCACTTGTATACAGAAGCAATGAGAGTGGGGCAGCAGGCAATCTCTTCCAGTCGCTTTCTAATAGAAATGCACATTCTGGGGAAGTCCACCATGTTAGAGGATAGACTGAGCAGATCTATTCTGTTGCATCATGAGTGGTCTCTCAATCCATCAGTGGTGAAGCTTATATTTCATCAATATGGTTAGCCATGCTGTGATCTTTACTGCTTTCCCCACAACTCCAAATGCAGCATTTTTTTTGCCCTGATCCCCTAAAGGAGGAGCCATTGAGAGATGCTCAGATATACGATTGACCTCCCCAGTTTCTTCAGTGCTTACCCACCTACCCCCTTATTCCAGGGTTTTCTACAGAAAGCATGTTAACAGTGATCCTTATTGCCCCATTCTGGCCTCGATAAGTGTGATTTCTCTTTCTTTGCCTCACTTAATACATCCTCCTTGGGTACTGGACCCCTCTCCAGATCTCCTGTCTCCCCTGTCCAGGCTGCCTTATCCAGACATCCAAGTCCTCAGCTCACTGCATGGTTTCTCTTCTTCCAGTGATGGCTAGACAGTCCAGGCTTTCTTCTCAGATTCTGCGCATCCTCACTCCTTCCCAATAGGATTCTACTGGGAAGATATATAAGAGCAAATGGAAAAGGTTCTCTATCTGGGCTCATGAGATATACTTGGATCATATTTCAGTCCCCATTCCAGCTGTCCTAAATTTTCTTGCTTCAGTTTTCCAAAAGAGAGCAAGTTATTCAAAGTCAGGGTACATTTAGCTGCTATTTCCAATTTTCATATTGGCAAAAATCATTTCTCTCTGGCTTCTCTCAAAAGCATTCCTTAAGGGTACGTTTCTACTGAGACCTCCTATTAATGATCCCACTCCTCTTTAGGATGTTACAGTGCTTATACAGGCTTTAATACAATCCTCCTTTGAAACAGTGGCTAAAGTAGATTTAAAGATTTTATCTTGGAAAACCATTTTTCTAGTTGCTATTATATCAGCTAGGGGAGTTTCTGAACTCCAGACACTAACTTGATAGCCACCTTACATAATTTTTCATAAAGACATAGGGCCAGATTCAATAAAGTCTACACTAAGTGTACATGATCTGTATTCAATAAAATTCTTGTCATTTTTTTTGTACTTTCTAGTCACTCAGAAAGATTGCACTAAGTTTACATGTAGTCTGCACTTTGTGGTAACCGTTATGAATCCTTGTCAATATTTAAAGCTGCAAGAATATCAGTAGGAAAACTGAAATTAGGAGGAAGAAGGTGTGAGGATATGTCTGTGTTGTCTGGTCATTCAGAAGAGTATACACTTAGTATACATTTGTATACATTTAGTGTAGGTTTTATTGAATTCCTGGGGATAGTTTCTCTTCAGATCAATCCTTCCTTTTTACCAAAGGTAGCTTCAGAAAATATGCTCGATCAGTCAATTAATTTGCCTGTCTTCTTTTCAAAATTTATAATAAATGGGAATATATGCTTCATTTATTGGATGTACAGAGACAACTCACACTCTGCTTTCACATTATTAAAGTTATCAGAAAACCAATTGTTCATTTCCTTTTCAAAGACAAAATTAGGTCACTGTGTGTTAAAAGTACCTTTAGCTAGGTGGTTTACTGATTGTATTCCTTATGTATACAAGGAAAAGGGTTTGACCTGATCAAGACCTCCAAGGGCTCATTCCACAAGTTCTGTTTCCACTTCTGCTTTCTTATCAAGAACTTCAGTAGATGACATTTATGTGGCTGCCAGTTGGCCTAACATTAATACATTCACTGCTTATTACAAGTTTGATATTTTTCAAGGGACAGGGCAGTGCTTGATGCTGCCATCCTCCAGAATATCCTTCCATGAAGACTGCCCTGGGGTTCATCAGCTGGGGACTGTGTCCCATTGGTTGAGGAATGGACAAAAAAGATTTCAGATGCAAAAGTTATGTATTCACCATAACAATACAGCTGTGTAGTCTGTTTTCATCCTTCCTCCCCCCATTCCCCCTTCCATTAGTGGAAGATTTATATATGGCTTTCTGGTATGACCTGAGGAATATTCCCTATTGGTCTTTCCCATGTTTCAGCTCCAGACCTTCTACTGTCGTGACTCTGTTACCTTGACAGTTATGTCTCTTTCCCTTTATGAATACCATGGTTTTCAGTCATTTGGAGTTTTGAGACTAAGGGGGACAACTTGATCTGTAGTAATACAGGATTTGGAGGGTATTTTGGGTAAGACAGGAGCTTGAGCTACAGATCCTAATTCTGAAAAGTGGCTGAAGTTTAATCCGATGTCAAATCCGAGACCCATTGTTTGAAGAAGGATGGAAACATAACATAGATGCATCATTATGGTGCGTACATAACTTTTGTTTTAGTGTCTGCTTTTGACCCTTCCTATAATGCTGTTTCTGGTAAAAGAAAAAAAGATTCAAGAGTATGAACCTCAAATGGAATGTTAAGGGATATTTGATATGTCTCTATGGATTTCTGACTCAGATTCTGAGGAGAGGTTGACTTTGGATAGTTCCTGTAAAGGGTTCTCTTTCTCTGAGACTATTTTCAGAATGAATCTGTTATTTCACTGGGAAAATAATGATGTTCTCAGACCCTCAGAAAAAGTTATGATTTGTTACAACTGGAATTTCCAGAACCTACACCTATTCCTCTTGTTTATTATGCTTTGGAGGATGTTTTTGTTGCATTCTGCAATTTCACTGGCAGCCTGCTTTGCCCCTAAAAAGCAGGAGAATAATATAAAGTTCCTCACTCTTTTAAGATTTTGTACATTAATCCCAGACCTGACACAGCAGTTGTTACTTTAGTAAACCTAGCTACTGCTACGCATTTTAATACTAATCTATCTCCTTCTGACAAGGATGGGAAGACTTTTGATAAGTTTGAGGAAAAAAGTATATGCCTTTGAAACTCTTGATCTGATGTTGTCAGTCTTCATCTATTCTTGACTAATGGGTACGGTTCCAATCCTTGGAACCGATCCGGCTGTTACACAGCTTGTGCCAGCCAAAAACATCTCTCGAGCTGCAAGTCTACCCACATTTCCCTTCTCTGAATTACCCCAGATCTCATTTGCCACTTTCGCGAATCAGATGAGTCAGCCAGTGATCTCTCACAGCTAAGTAAATTTTCTGTTTTTTTCCAGTAGTTATTCTTTTTTCTGTTAATAGTTAAAATATTTTGCTGGTAATTCTCACTTTTTTATCTACTGTTTGGTCTACCTCAGTAAGTGTGTTTCCCCTCTTTTTACTGCGGTAAATACTTTCCCGTACCATCACTAGTAGTTCTTCCTCTTTATCCTTGTGGTAACCCCTTTTTCTAATATTGCTGGTAGAATTTTCTCTCTTGAATCTCTCTTCTGTGAGTGTGTGCTTGTGTTTGTGTGTGTGTGTCCCTTTTTGATAGTTGTGGCTGAAAAGCCTAAATCCGCTGCCACAGCATTCAAATAATGTGCTGAGTGCACCAGAAAGCTGCCAAACTCAGACAACCACAAAAAATATGATTTTATGTTGTCCATCTTGCCTTCCTTATTTCTGGTTGGGTTCGGAGCCGATCTCAGCTCCAACTCGACCACTTCTAAAGCTTGAAGAGTCCTTACTGGCTCGAGGCTAGTACCTTATCCCAGCATGCTTAACGGTAGCTACCCAGATCTCGTTTGCCACTTGCAGCTTCGAGATTGTCTTCTGCTGGCTCAGGCGAAGTAGTGATTTTTTCTTTAAAAATTTTTATTGTGTAAGGCTAAATTTCTTTAGAGTTTAGTGATTACTCCTTCTATATCACACTATCCTCATTGTAGTTTTTTTGTGTTGTTAGGCCGTCGTTTTCTCTCAGGCCTTTACCTGTGTGTTGTTGTTGTTGACGGTGGCCCTTTTTTCTTGAAGGTTGTTCTCTTGTCCTGTTATCCCTCCTTGCTACCTAGGGAGAAGCAGTTTTAGTTAGAGGCCTTCTCCCTTTGGGAGCAGTAGCCATTTAACTTAGAGGCTAACCCCCTCTTCTTCCTCTCTTTTCTTCTTCTAAAAAAAAAAAACCAAAAACAAAAAACACCCTCCAGTTGTTAGTTCTGTCTTTTGTGGTGCTTATAATGTCTAAAGAAATACCTAAGCAGTCAGGGTTCAAGAAATGCGACTCGTGTTGCCAGAAAATGTCCCTTACAGATGGGCACACGAGTTGTGTATATTGTCTAGGGGCGGTCCACCTGCAGGGCGCATGCTCTGTTTGCCATGCCTTTAGCACATGGGTTTTGCAGGAGAAGCACAACAAATGTATTTTGAGAGGGTTATTAAAACCCCAGGTTGACGTAGCATTGGAGAATCAGCCCTTAAAAAAATCCGATGACAAACTGGCATCTTCGTCGGCTCCACCTTTGGTGCCGACAAAGTCTAGACCCAAATCTTCAGAGCCTTCAGATCGGATTCTTGACTCCGAGGAGTCTTTTTCTCCAGCGGCTCTAACAGTGTCTTCAGAGCTGTTCCAGACCCAAAAGAGATCGAGATCTCCTTTGCTGGACCCGGTGAGATCTGTTCCTCAGTCTCTACTGTTGCAGTCAATGGCAGGTAGTCACCGTTCCTCGGCCCACTCCTCTCGATCATCCAGGACTTTATCGGATGATGATGTGGAGAGAGTGGTGAAGAGGCTGCTCAAGACACCGGTATTTGCTAAATTGTTGTCGAGCCCAGTCCAGAAGGAAGTGGCTCCATTGTCCGAACCAGTCCCTGTCTCTATTCCTCCTCCGACTGCATCCAATTCGGAGCCGGAGTGCAT
The DNA here is from genome assembly GCF_019279795.1 of Protopterus annectens. Taxonomy (NCBI): domain Eukaryota; kingdom Metazoa; phylum Chordata; order Ceratodontiformes; family Protopteridae; genus Protopterus; species Protopterus annectens. The sequence goes on along the minus strand of NC_056737.1, from coordinate 187,999,165 downwards.
GGAAGTAGTAGTGGTGGAACCGTCAGTTCCAACATCCGCTCCGACCTCGATACTCACCCTGTCGAGGGGTCTGGGTGCCGAGACTCTCTTGTCGGCTCTGAGGGGGGAAGTGGCATCGGACTCTTGTCCGACCCCACTCTCCCCCTCAGAGCCTTGGCGCAGTTGAGTTCGGCTTCCACATCTGCCTCGGAGCTGTCGTCTTTGGTGTGGAGGAGGTCTCCAGGCTTCTTGGAGCCGGAGCCTCCCTCCGTTCCAGACCACGGTGCCTTCAAGGTGATGAGTGTGCTGTCTACTGAGACTGCTCCACCCTCGGCTCCATTGGCTCCATCCCCATCGATACCGGTGTCTGCCTCGGATCATCCTCTCTGTTCTGAGTGTAGGGAACCGATGCCCCAGAACGCCCCACAGGGTGACCCCTCTTCTTCCGAGACCTTTCCTGAGCATGCCTCAGAGGAGGTTCCCAGGAAGAAAAGATGTAAGAGGAAGCATGTGGACTGCCCTGAGTCCATCACTTCTGACATGGACTTGGATGACTCTGAAGGGTCTCCACGGTCCCCCTCTGAGGATGTCTCATTCTCAGACATCCTGGAGATCCTTAGGCAGAGGGGAAGCTGGAAGTCCCTTGCCCCTTATGAGGACGAGTTCATGTGCCTGGACGTGTTTGCTTCCTGACCCTCTGCCTCCTGGATGTCTCTGCATTTCAGCCCACTTTTGTCTGTAGTGAGTCAAAAGGTGTGGAGTGCCCCAGAGACCATGGAGCCCATTCCGAGAAGCCCTAAGAAGTTCATTACCACACCAGAGGACAAGACATTTCTCTGTAAAGGCATGCCAGTTGATGCTACAGTGATGGCAGCAGCCACCAAGAAGGAACTCGCGGAGACTTCCTCTTCTATCCCTCTGCCAAACAAGGAGTCTAGAGCCATGGATAGATATGGGAAGAGTGTTTTCTCTTCAGTGGCCTTTACTCTTCGGTTGCTGAACTATTTGACACATTTCACAAGACTTCAGAGGTATCTCCTTAAAGAGCTGGGAGATACCTTCCAGGATCCTTCAACTGACTGAGCGGTTTCCAAGTCAGCTAACGACCCTAACCTCTATTGTTAACTCCTCCATGCACCTGATTTCTTACGCAGCAGATTGAGTGAGTAGGGCTGCAGGCACAGGAGTGACTCTTTGCCGACACTCCTGGATGCACCTTTGTCAATTTGCGGAGCCCTTCAAGCCCTCCTTTATGAATGCCCCTATGACGGCTCGGCCTTGTTCGGGCCGTAAATTAGAGAGACTCTTACCAGGAGTGAATAAGATGGCAAAACTCTCTCTGCCATAGGAGTCCGTTTTTCCACTCCATCCAGGCCTTATCCCAAAAGCCAAAAGTTGTAAAATGTGGTTCCATAAATCCCAGGGAGCTTCGCCGGACACTCGTGGAGATAATTTCCCCAGGGGCAGAGGGGGAAAAAATAACATGAGACGCCGACCTCGCGGCGGGGGGGGGGGGTCCAGAGCAGGGCAACAGGGATACGTTCCCTGACAGGCCCTTTCAGAATCCCTGAAGGATTGCCTGGCTGCCCACCTCTGGAGGCAGTCGGGGGCAGAATATCACTGTACCCAAAAGACTGGCAAGATATAACAGAAGACGCGTGGATATGGTGCATAATATCCAGGGGTTACAAAATTCCCTTCTCCCAAACACCCCCAAGAAGCCAAAAACTATTAATCCCAGATGTTCCACCCAATCTTCAGGATCAAGCAGCCTTGGAAGTAAAAAGTTTGCTGCAAAAAAGAGCCATTCAGGAAGTTCCCACAGACCAGATCGAGTCAGGAACTTACTCAAGGTTCTTTTTAGTCCCAAAAAAGAAAGGGGACTGGAGACCTATCCTGGATCTCAGCAAGTTAAACAGGGCAGTAAAGAAGACCAAGTTCTGGATGGTGACACTGCAGTCCATTCTACCCGTTTTGGGTCAGGACGATTGGATGTGCTCCGTCGATCTCCAGGACGTGTACTTCCATATAAAAATGGACAGGCAGTCCAGGAGACATTTACGCTTCTGGTTGGGAGCCAGTCATTACCAGTTCAGAGCTCTGCCCTTTGGTCTCACTACAGCCCCCAGGGTGTTCACCAAATGCATGGCAATAGTGACAACTCACCTGAGACGTTTGAGATTCCATGTTTTTCCTTATCTAGATGACTGGCTCCTCACTGCCATCACCAAACGTCATCTCTTAAGGGCCAGGAACTGCATGATTCACACTTGTGCACATCTAGGAATCAGTATAAACTACAAAAAATCTGCCTTGTTGCCCTTTCAGTGTATTACTTTCACAGGCGCTCAACTAAACACAAGAAGCATTATAGCCAAGCTCCCACAGGAAAGGGTGCTTTACCATTCAACATCATGTCTCTCGCCTCTTGTCAAAGTCAAAAGTTCAGGCACGGTTAGTCCTAAAGGTCTTGGATTTGATGGTGGCTGCCATTACCCTAGTCCTGTTAGCTCGTTACCATATGAGGATTTTGCAGTGGCTCTTTTTCACTCAGTGGTTGTATCAAGATCTACCAGTGTCACACATGATCTTAATCATGGATGCTTGCAAAAAAAATCTACAGTGGTGGCTCCACTCTCCCCTAGTCACTCTAAGCAGACCCTTTGTAGCCCCTCATCTGGTAGCCACAGTGACCACAGATGCTTCCCAGATAGGGTGAGGGGGCATTATCCAGGACAGACAGTCCACGGAACTTGGCAACCTCATGAGTACCATTTGCACATCAATGTCATGGAGATGAGAGCGGTGTTATTAGCGTTGCAAGCACTTCACGACTCTCTTCCTTTGGGCTATATAGCAATTCAGACGGACAACATGTCAGTGGTGTGGTACATCAACAAACAGGGTGAAACCAAATATTACACCTTGTGTCGGGAGGCTCTTTGAGTATGGCAATGGACGATTTCCTCTCAGCATTTTCTGGTTGCAGCGCACATCCTGGGGAAGTCCATCATGATAGCGGACAAGCTCAGCAGGACAATTCTCATGCCCCATGAGTGGTCTCTGAAACAAGATGTGGCGGATATGATCTTCCACAGATGGGGCCATCCATGCTGCAATCTTTTTGCCTCACACCTAAACAACAAATGCAGCAGCTACTTTGCCCTAGTTCCCCCACCAGGACAGTCACCCAGAGATGCACTTATCCACGATTGGTCCCCCGGGATTCTTTATGCCTTTCCTCTAATTCCAAAAGTTCTTCAGAAAGCAAAGTTGTTGAGTTGGAAGCTGATCCTCATTGCTCCTTACTGGCTTTGTCAGGTATGGTTCCTGTTCCTTTGGTATTACCTGCAAGAGGAGCCTTGGATTCTGGACCAGGTTCCAGATCTCCTGACACATCAGTCAGGTGCTGTTCATCCCTCCATTCAAACTCTCAAGCTGACAGCTTGGTTTCTCCACTTCCACTCCTAGCCAGGCTTCCGGATGTTTGACCTATGGTTCAACATATTTTGGTCTGTTCTCACAAACCAACTACTTGGAAACTTTACGCTAGTAAATGGAAGAGGTTCTCTTTCTGGGCCGAGCAAAATGATATTGATCCCTTTACAGCACCAATTTCAAAAATTTTGGACTTCCTGGGTGAAACCTTTGAGAAAGGAGCAGTGGCTGCTATGATTCGAGTTCAATTGGCTGCTATTTCCAATTTTCATGTGGGCCTTCTAGGTTCTAACGTCATGTCCAACAAGTTATGTAGGTCCTTTTTGAAAGGTGCTACCCTATTAAGGCCCCCATCTGAGAACCTCTCCATCATTGGGATTTAAATTTAGTACTAGCAGCTCTAATCCTTCCTCTCTTTCAACCAGCCACTTCTTGTTCTCTAAAATTCTTATCATGGAAGACCTTCTTCCTGATTGCAATTGCATCAGCTAGGCGGGTTTCCGAGTTACAGGCACTTTCCATCCGCCCGCCTTATATGATTTTTCACAAGGATAGAGTATCTCCTAGAACAAATCCTTCCTTTTTACCAAAAGTCTGTTCAGAGTATAATTTGAATCAGTCAGTTGAACTCCCTGTATTCTTTCCAAAGTATGGCAACAAGGCAGAGTATAAGCTATATCAATTGGATGTCCACAGGCAGTCACAATTTTATCTTCAAAGAACCAAGGACATCAGAAAATCAAATCAGCTGTTTGTATCCTTCTCACAGAATAAGCAAGACTCACCAGTTTCCAAAGTGACTTTGTCAAAGTGACTGCCCAATACTATTATGCTTATGAGTCTCAGAATGTGTCTGTTCCGGGAAAGGTAAGGGGACACTCTACTAGGTCTTTGGCTATCTCCATAGCTTTTCAAACCAAGCTTCCATTAGATACTATTTGTGTGGCAGCAACATGGGCTACTCCCCATGCCTTCATTAATCATTACAGAATGGACATGGCCTCTCGGAACAGGGCATCTTTTGGTTCCACAGTTCTGAAGTCTCTTTTCCAGTGAGCCACCCAGGATTTAGGTGCTGGGGATAATGCCCCAACCAGAAAGAAGGAAGGCAAGATGGACAACATAACATAAAGAATTTATGTTCTTACCATAATGTTCCATCTTTGTTGTTCTTTATCTCCCCTTCCTTCTTGCATCCCTCCCTCCCTCCTTCCCCCCCCTCCTTCCCCCATCCTGGATTATTCAGAGGAATTCCCTTTTTGGCTGATTTGGCTGAGTTTCCTTTGCTTTTCAGCTGTTGGTATAGTCCTTATCACCTTTGTTGTTCTTTTTTTTTTTTTTGGTACAAGGAAGCAGTATTGTTTGGTTACCTCCTTTATTTGGTAATTTATATTTCTCCTATCTAGTGGTTACTTGTCACAAATGAGATCTGGGTAGCTTACAGCTAAGCATGCTGGGATAAGGGGCTAGGCTCGAGCCAGTAAGGAGTCTTTGAGCTTTAGAAGTGGCCACGTCGGAGCCGAGATCGGCTCCAAACCCAACCAGAAAGAAGGAAGGTGAGATAAAGGACAACAAACATGGAACGTTATGGTAAGAACATAACTTTGTTTTTGTTGCTTGGGTGTTCCCCATCTGAGTGTGGAATGTGCTGTTTGCCAGGGTTTTAGTAATAGAACCCTGGCTGAGAGAAAGAATAAACTAATCCTCAAAGGGTTTCTTAAGGCCCCTTTCGAGGAAGCCTTGTCCAAGGCCAACCAGTCCCCACCAGCCTTTGGCTCCAAGTCTTCTCGATTGGTGCCAGCATCTCCTTCAGCACCAACTGTTAAAAAACATAAATATGCCTCGGAAGGTTCATCCTCGGAACCAAAACTGAAAGTTCCTGAATTGTCAGAACAGTCAGAATCTTTGGCACTGAAGACTTCTTTGGTTTCGTTGACACCAGATACAACTTCAATTCAGAGCCTTAGTTCTTCGGCTCAATCACTATGGTTCCAACTTCGGTGCCAACTGTTTCACCCTCGGTGCAACATGTGGTACCAAGACCATCCATATCTTCATAACCCAGGTCTCTCTATTCATCTTCAGTGGATCCCTTTTTTGGACAATTACCCAGTCCTTTTGTGGACAGACAGCAGTCTCCTTCAGCCCTATCTATACGCTTCACCAGAAGCCTGTCGGAACTGGATGTTGTTAGGTTGATGGACCAGATCTTGGCAGACTGGGGTCTTTCTTCTTCTGTTCAGCCCACTCTCCCTCCAGGAGCAGCTGGGTTCTCTCCCACAGCACCCAATTACTCTCCTTCTCTAACGTCGGCTCAGGTTTTAGAGCCTTTGGCTCCATCCAACCAAGTTCCTATGACTTTGGTACTGTCTGCATCCTTGCCCTCAGTACCGAGTCTGTCTCTGGCCCCTTCGGTGCCATTGGGCCCCCAACACTGTGCCTTTGCCATCGAGCATGGAGGGTTCATGCTGGTTCTGAGCATTTATGCAGAACCGTCTTTATCCCTCATGGCAATGGCAGTGGCGGACCCTTCCTTGGTTCCTGTCTGCCAGGTGTGGCTGTTGGGGATGGGTGTGACCCCGGTTCCAAATTTTGTCGGTCTCTGTTCTGGGCTCCCATTCTTCCTCAGGGGGCCTGCCTTTCAGGCTATGGAAAGGACTTTGGCCACTGCATCTTCTTATGTGGCTCCTGGGTTATTGGAGTCTCCCCTTGAAACCTCAGGCTCTTCTGTTCAGCCATCAACCTTTGCCCTCGGGCAGCGTGCATCAGGGTCGCAAGATTTACCTTCTAAGGGTAGCCTCTCTTCTGAGTCCTCCTCAGATGCTCCCACTGAGGAGCCCCCTCGGAAAAGATTGTGCAAGAGGAAGCACCTTCATTCTCCTGAAAAATCTGTCACAGAGGACATGGATTTCAATGATGCAGAGGGGTCCCCATGGTCACCCCCAGAAGACATCTCCTTTGGAGACATTGTTGAGATCCTAAAACAGAGGGGTGATTGGAAGTCCAAAGACCTGACCTCTTGAGGAATCTGTGTACCTGCAGACCTTTGATGTGCATCCATCTACCTCCTGAGTGACCCTGCCCACTGACGATTTAATTAAGCTAATCACTCAGCGGGTTTGGAAGGCTCCTGACTCTGTGGAACCAGTCCCCAGGAGACCCAATAAGATTATTACTGCCCTAGAGGACCAGTCCCACTGGGCTAAGGGCTTGGTAGTAGATGCCATGGTGGTAGCAACTGCTACTAAGAAGGAACTCGCCAAAGGAAGTCCTACTCTCCATCCCCCGAACCGAGAGTCTAGGGTGATGGACAAATTTGGGAAGTGGGTCTATGCTTCATTGACCTTTTCCATCAGGTCCTTGAACTTCTTGGCACACTTCACTAGGTTCCAAAGGGATCTGGTCAGGAGCTGTCAGATACCCTGGCAGCAGCTGTGGCTGAGGGGGTCCAGGATAAAGTGGCCTCCCAACTAGCTACCCTGGAATTGATCTCTAGCTCATCCATGAGGCTCATTGCACATGCAGCTGGAGAGGTGACCAGGTCAGCAGCTTCAGGCGTTGCAATATCATAACACACTTGGATGTGCCTGTGTGAGTTTGTGGAACCATTCAAATCTTCCTTTGTCAGTGCCCCCTTTGATGGGTCCTCCCTGTTTGGTCCCAAGGTTAAGGAAACTCTACCCAGGTGTGAAAAAGATGGAAAGACTTTGTCTGCTGTGGTTGTGCATTTTTCCATTCTTCAATGGTCCTACTCCAGGAACTAGAGGAGTGGTAAAATGTGGTTCAAAAAATCCCAAAAGCCTTTCCAGGACACATGTGGCTGAGACTCCCCTCTGGGCAGAGAGGGGAGTTTCAGTGGAAGACACGATCCAAGAGGCAGGAGTGGTCTGCAAACTCAGGGATCCAGAGATTCGTTTTCTGGTCAACCTTATCAGCGCTCTTGAATGGAGGCCTGCTTGCTTACTTCTGGAATCAGTTGGAGAAGTTTTTCCTTGCACCAAATGCTTGGTGACGCATTACCACCGATGCCTGGATGCTATGGATAATTACCAGAGGCTACCAAATTCCATTTTACCTTTATCCAAGAACCCCTGCAAAACTCCCTGACATTTCACCCAGTCTGAGAGCTCAAGCAGCAGTAGAAGTATAAAAGTTGCTAGAGAAAAGACTCATCCAAGAAGTCTCACCAGACAAATTAGGATCCGGGTTTTACTCAAGATTCTTTTTAGTGCCAAAGAAAACTGGGAACTGGAGACCAATTCTGGATCTCAGTGTTCTAAACAAATTTGTCCAACAAACAAAATTCCAGATGGTCACGGTTCAGTTTATTCTCCCCTTCTGGGAGAAAGACAACTGGATGTGCTCTATCGACTTTCAAGGCATGTATTACCACATAAAAGTGGACAAACACTCGAGAAAGTTTCTCCACTTTCGAATAGGGGCCAGTCATTTCCAGTTCAGTTCACTGCCCTTTGGTCTCACCACAGTCCTCAGGGTGTTCACCAAATGCATGGCAGTGGTCACAGCACATTTGAGGCTACACAGATTCCGAGTGTTTCCTTACCTAGACGACTGCCTCCTCACTGCTTCCATCAGGCATCTACTCCCTTTTTTAGAATTCTCAGTCTCATATGTTGTTGTTTATCCTGGCCTCTTGAGAGAATATGAGGAGTGTTTTGGTAATGATTTCCTCTTGTAAGGAGAAATCTGTGTGTAAATTTGAATGTCCTTCCATATCACTGTTGCAGTATTCTTTACAGTAGGGGTCACCTGCCAATGGCAACCCATCATCTGCCCAGTATATGAAAACCTTTTGGTTGTAAAGGGTATGTCATACATTACACGTATGCTCCCCCCTGTATGGCATAGGGCGTAAAGGTGACGTTAAGATGTACCTTCCTTAGAACTTCTTTGCTGTTAGTCTGAACACCATCTTCGATTGTCTGTCTGAGCACTCATTCATCTGCTAGTTTCTGCTGCTTTCAGATAAGTGCTACATTAGGGTTTCTGTTTTTTTTTTTATTATCTTACGTTTGCCTTGTTTCTGGTTGTTGGGTTTCATGTCATCCAGAAAGGGGAAATGCCAGTGCGGGAGACAAATTCCCCATAAACATCATCACATGTAGTGTTTGTTCTGTTGAAGCACTTCCCACAACCATACATCTTGCAAGATTTGGCAGTTCTTGGTCCCGAAGACGTTGCGGAGTTGGCTTTCTTCCCTCATGATTTATTTTGAGAACCATTGACTTAAATTATTGGCTAAGGATACTATAGAAGGATTTTCCCAGCCAGAGGGCCAGCCATCTGTGAAGAAAAAGACCAAGAAAGTCAGGTCTGACTCTTCAGCTGTACTGACTCCACTGGATGTCTCTCTTGAGGCTGGTGAAAGCTTAGGTATTGATTTTGTTAGACTACTTTTATCTGGCTTCTCAAGATATAGCACTACACATATACACTTGCTATGCACTCTTTTAGAAATTATTCTAGAACAGAATGATTTTGTTTTTAGTGATCATTTTTATCTTTAGAAAGTTGTTGCAGCAATGGTTATAATGTGTGCCAGTAGCTACACCAACCTAGTTATGGCACACTGTGAGTTTTCATATGTTTTGAAATATGTTTGGGCTGGTGAAAGTCCAGAGGATCATCCAGTTTCTTTCTCAGATTATTCTGCCCAAACCACTTCGGAGGCCGGCATGGACCTGCCACCATGCACATCCATGGAGGTTTTGCAGACGTCCACCTTGGATGTACAGGGGGAACTGCAGCTGGTCATTACTGAAGGGTCTAGGGGTGTTCCTCAAATTTTAGTTAGGGAAGTGTTCTGACTACCATTATTGAGTGCTGTCAGGGGTCAGAACTGCCAAACTTTTTCATAGCAGAGGTCCCACATAAAAAGAAGCAAAAAACTAAACATATTTTATCTGCTCCAGAAGATCCTCAGAGTGAATGGTAAAACTTCACTCAGTGACTTTAATGCCCCTATGGCTCTCAAGCCTCCACAGAGTGTTTGTGTTCCTGTTCCCCCCTGGCCGTCTACCCCTCTTAAGAGAACAGGGAGCAGGATTCTTCTTCTTCTGAAGAGGATGTTGATTCTGACAAAGGGTCACTGAATTATTCCTCTCAGATTCCTTTACCTCTTGACTATGGCTCTGAGGAAGAAAAGTCTATCAGTCCTGACTCATTTTGAGGAGATTTCATTTGGTGATGCTGTTTCTAGAATGATGGGATTTTTCAAATGGGACTGTGCTCAGGTGTCTAATGTTCAGAAACGGTACTATGAGCTTCTACAGATGAAGTCTCCTAGACCCTCTGTTGTTCCTCCTGTTTTTGCAACTTTGCTGGATGCCTTTTCCACTTCTTCTCAGGCTCCTGACTCCCATCCCCCTGTTCCCAAAAAAACTGATAGGTTTTATAAAGTGCCTGAGGACTGCAAGTTTCTTTATAAGTGTCCCTCTGCTGACCCCTCTGTGGTGTCTGTGGCTTCTGATAAACCTTCCAAATTGTTGTCTTACACTAAATTGCTGCCATCGGATAAGGATAGCAGAACCAAGGAGAGACTGGGTAAGGAAGTGTGCACTTCTGCTACCCTAGCCTTTAGAGCCATTAACTATCAGACACATGACTAGGTATATTTTGGCTCTTCTCTTTTAAGCCTGTCAAGCTATTTCTGATCTCCTTAGTTCTGAGGGAAGGCCTCGGCTCTTGCTTTGCTTTGCTTTGCTTTGCTTTGCTTGGGACGTCCTCCCAAGTGGCTCGCCATTCCATTAAATGCAGCTCTTTTGCAGCTGATGCTTCATCTAGGGCTGCTGCTTCTGGATCTGTTTTGAGGAGGTATTCCTGGCTCAGACTTCAGCCTTTGCCTGATGATATCAAGGCTAAACTGATGGATACTCCTCTGGGTAATAAGCATTTGTTTGGTGCTGCTGCTGCGGAGTTATTTAAGTCCCTGCAAGAAAAGGGCAAGGTGTTACAGGAGTAGATGCATTTTTTTGTTTTCCCTGTCCCTACGTTTCGGATGAGTTATCCTAATAAGACTGTCTTTATTCATAGACATTGTTGCTGTCCCTCAAAGGTAAAAAGGGTGGTAGAAAGTCTCACCCTGTTAATGCTTCCCAAACTCCTTCTACTCAGAAGCCTTTTCTTCCTGACAGTCCAGGTGCTGTCTCACTCCTGTTCTTCTCAGTCACATTCCTCTTTCTATGCGTCTTTCTCTATCTCTTCCTATTTGGCTAAAGGTCACCCAAGACTCCTAGGTCCTTTCCATAATTCACCAGGGTTATTACATGGTTTGGAAATCCCTCCCCCATTTTGGGCATTCTTCAGCCTCCTCAGGAACAGCAGTCCTTTTTTGCAGAGGTGCTTCAGGCCTGTTGGCTCAAGGAACAATTCAAGAGTGGGATGGAGTTTTACTCCAGAATGTTGTTGGTCCCCAGAAAAGAAGGCACCTGAAGACCCATTCTGGATCTTTCTCAGCTAAACATATTTTTAAACATCCCTTCCTTTCACATGCTATCCCTTCAGTCCTTTTTTTCCTCTACTACTAAGATGCTTATCTACACATTCCTATTCATTCCATTTTCAGGAAGTGTTTGTTTCTCTGCTGCTTTATGGCATTTTTAGTTCTCTGCTTTGCCCTTTGGCCTCTCTACTGCCCCAAAGGTTTTCAACAAATGCCTCACTCCTGTGGTTTCTTTCTGCAGGCTAAGGGGGATACAAGTCTTTCCCTATCTGGACAGCCTGCTTATCCAGGCCTCCTCTCAAGAGATCTTACTTCAGCATCTACATTTTACCATTTCTCTCTTGTAAAGCCTAGGATTTGCTGTAAATTTCCAGAAGTCACTCCTGACTCCTTCTCAGGATCATATTTTTTCTGGATTGCAGGATTTAGACTGTTCCAGTGCTGACAATCCTGCCTCCTCCAAAGGCCTTAATTCTCATTGCTTTCTTTCAATACCGTCTTCCTCTGGCTTCAGTCACAGCCAGGGAATTTCTGAGAGCTCTGGATTACATGGCTTCAACCTTTTCTATGTTCTGTCTAGCCAAGATCCACATGGGAAACATTCAGTGGTTTCTAAATTCATTTTGGCTTCAACATTCTCATCCTTTAGATTTTCTCATCCCCCTACTTCCATGCCTCAGATGGGAACTTCATTGGTAGATTCATCAGTTGTCCCTCAACCAAGGGCTTCCTTTTCAACCTCAGGAACGTTTCACAGATGCCTCAGACGTGGGATGGGGAGCCTCCTTCGCTCTCTGAAGGTACAGGGCCTTTGGTCACTTTGATAAAAGAAAGACCACATCAATGTCAAAGAGATGAGTGCTTTTCCACTGGCTCTTTAGGCTTTTCATTCTCTTTTTTTCTTCCAAGGCCCCTCAAGATTCTCACAGACAATATCACAGTGATGAGGTAGGTCAACAAGCAAGGGGGGACAAGGTCTTGTCTCTTATGCAGGTTAGCCCTTTAGGTTTCATAGCTGGTTATCCAGTATCAGGTGACCTTTAAGGCAGGTTACATTCCCTCAAATCAGAACATAGTGGCAGGTTCTCTGAGCAGGTCCATAACACTATCCCACGAGTGGATGCTTTACAGGGATATGATTCTGGACATTGTCCACCAGTGGGGTACTCCTCAAGTAGATCTATTTACTTCCCCTCTGAACAGACAACTTCCTTTATTCTGTGCCAGAGCTCCATGCCTTCTGGTGTGGAAGGTGGACTCCCTCTCTTTTTCTTGGAAGGAGATGTTTCTTTATGTCTTCCCTTCCCTCCCATTCCTCTCACTCCGAAAGTCCTGTTCAAGATAAAACAGGATGCTCCCAAATTCTTGCTGGTGACTCCCTCTTGGCCCAGACAGCACTGGTTCCCTCTTCTTCTGCATCTTACCAAGGGCAATCATCACATGTTACCTCACAGGTTGGACCTATTCACACAAGACAAGGAACCTGTCATCCATCCCCACCTGTCCACTCTTCAACTAACATTGTGGGGGATAAGGTTTTGATCCCTTACAGACACCTTTTTTTCTGAGGACATGCTTTGGGTCTTACAGAAGACCAGGAAACCCACTATTAGGAAATTTTACTTATCTAAATGGAAGAGGTTTTCCGTTTGGCTTCTTTTTCGTAACCTGGATCCACTTACTATGGATGTTCCTTTGGTTCTCTCTTATTTGTGTGAATTTCTCAATGCTGGGTTGGCTTATTCTGTTAAGGCCCACCTTTCGACTATCTCTGCTTGTCTGCCTTTGACTCCCTGTTTAGCTTTTAGATTTGAGGCCAAACAGTTTCTTAAAGGCTTCCTTCACATTAGGCCTCCTAGGAAGCCTGCCCTCCTTCCTGAGACCTTAATTTTGTTTAAAAAAAATTGACTCTGGCTCCTTTAGAGCCTGCTGCTTCAACTTCCTTACAGCATTGTTCTCAGATGACTATTCTTCTTTTGGTCCTTACTTCTGCCAAATGGGTGTCTGTTCCTCCTTTTTGAATTTTCCATAAGGGCAGAGTGTCCCTTCACACCAGTCCCTCTTTTATGCCCAAGGTGGTTAATGAGTTGTCTCTTAATCAGTTTTTTCCCTTCTCCTCAGTCTGCTAGTGAGAAGGTTTGCACACCTTGAATTTGCATAAACAATTCTGATATTATTTGGATAAGACTAAAGCTTTTTGTAAATCTGAACAGCTTTTTTGTTTCTTTTCATCCTGGGTCTTTAATTTGGCTGTTTACAAGCAAACCATTTCTTCTTGGATATCTAAAGCTCTTTCTTTTTGTTATCCTTTCTATGGAAATAGCCTTCCTTCTTCTGTTAAGGGTCATTCTACTAGGGCTGTGGCTTCGTCTGGTGCTTTTTTCAAGGGTTTATATACTAATTATATTATTGAGTCAGCAACCCGGACTTCTGTGCAAACCTTTACCAAGCACTATAGGTTGGATGTGATTTCTATGGCTAGAGCTGGCTTTGCCTGGGCCATTCTCCATGGCTTTCTAGAAGGCTCTGCTGGCCCTTCCTCCTTCCAATCTTCTTCCTGAGCTTTTGTACTTTCCCTATTGTGAAGAAAACTGCAATAGTGAAGAGAAGGACATCTACTGTTATGGTAAGATTTTACATAACTGTACTTTTCCACTGTTTGTCAAGTCACTACCTATTGTTTAAAATGTGCATAGGACTCTACTGAAGTTACTTCAAGGGCTGCTGCCACTAGAACTGTTTTGGGGAGGTTTGCATGGCCGCATTCACAAAACCTCTCATAGGATGTCAAAAATTAAATTGTGAATTCTCCCTTAGTAGATTAGTAGTTTTTGGACCTTCTGATTCAGAGGTCATTAAAAAGTGCGATGAAAGAAGGAAGCTAATTCAAGAATTCTCTCAGATATTTCAGCCCTCCTTCTCAAGTTTGCCAAGGAATTCTACTAACCCTCATCTTATTTCAATAAAAAGCAAAATAAACAATCCCAGCAATCAGCTTGAAGTAAATGTTTAAAAAGCTGTGACAGGGAGGTTCCAAAAAGAAAGTAAATGTTTAAAAAGCTGTGACAGGGTTGGGAGGGTGGCCTAATGATTAAAGTGTTTGCCTTGCAAACACAAGGTGCAGGGTTTGAGTCTCACAAGGGACAATTGGCTAAGCTTAAAATGGCTCGCAAGGGCAGTTAGCTTAGTACTAATGTATGAACCTATAAGTAGGACCTCCAAGAACAAAGGACAGTCTAATGAGTCTGAATGACTGTATGATGGACTTTGCTTCTCCCACCCTGGCAGTCCCTTTATCCTTCTAGAAAGTTTGAACTTCCATTTCTGTCTTTGGCAACACATTGTTTCAGACAGATGGGTTCTGAGAATAGCCCAGTAAGGCTACAGATGGCAGTGATAGTCTCTCCCTCCTCCATCAGCCTGACAAAACACTTCTTTTCTCTCCTATCATTCAGTATATGCTTGCTCAGAAGGTAGTAGAAACTGCATATCCTCCTTAGTTAAGAGAAGGATTTTATTCAAGGATGTTTCTGATGACAAAGAAAGGAAATCGGTTCTGGACCTTTACTTTCTGAACTAGTTTGTGATAGTGCCCAAGTGCAAATTGCTCTCTCCTCACAAACTGTTGCCCTTTATTCTCCATTTGTTAATAACCTTAGATTTAAAAGATGCATATCATCACATCCCTATAGATACAGGTTTCATAAGTTTCTTAAGATTTTATGTGTCTAGATCACAATATCAGTACTCTACCTTACCCTTTGGGGTATCTACTGCTCCAAGTGTGTTCACAGAGTGTCTGTTGCCTGTGATACCCTACTGCAGACCGCATTTTGATGACTTGCTTATCTCTGCAGCACCTTTCTCAAAGTGTCAGGAATCTCTCACTTGGGAAAGGGATCTCCTGCACAGGCTAGGATTCCAAGCTGTGCTGGATCCAGCACTAGATGACCTAGGCCAAGTAGAGTAGCTAGGGTGAGGTGAGAGGGGCAACAGTCCTGGATGCAAAGTGTTGTGAGGGGCAGGATCAGCCAGCCCTGATTGCTCTTTAATGTAATACCACTGGTATTGCAATTGCAGTCAAACCCTGAGCACTGTAGCACTTTGTCTGTGATTTAAACTGAAGCAAATGCTTGCTTCATTGTAGCAAACAGTTTGCTGCAGTTTAAAAATAAAAAAAAATGTTATACTAAAACCTGAATACTGTAGTGTTCTGTGCAGGCAGGGTGTAAAATGTAGTAGCTGTTTGTTACAGTTTAAACAAAGATTTTTTAAAAAATATGTTAAAGGAGGGTAGGGACAGGACACAGAAATGGGACCTGAGTAGCTGGGGCTGGAGAGGAGTGGATGTATGTATGCCATGTATCTGGCCACCTGGTTGATGTGGCAGTAGAAGGAATACCTGTTTTTTTTTTTTTTGCTATGAGGTGCATAGCTCTAGCTGTAATAAGCCTTATGGCGTATTACACTAAAATGCTTTTTATTTTCTGTTTACTTGAAGAACTGAGGTGGATGGTTCATAGTACTGGCCCAAGGAGCTTAATTGATCTAGTTATTCTTCTGACCTAGACAGCTGCCTAGTGCCCGGTGCTGGCTGGGCGACCTGGAAAACATAAAAATAAAAGAAAATCCATGTTTTCCTTATCTGACCTGGCCACTGCTTTAAATTAGTATGTTCATGTGTCTCTTGCTGTAATGTTTTACCTAAGTAACTTGATGTACCTCAGAACTTTCTTTTTTCTGGCAATGGCTTATTGCATTTTGGGTAAGACTGGAGGGTTGGGCATTTAACATTTCTTATTTTTGCTATTTATTTTATTTTTAACACCTTTATTGAATTATCACTTAAGACATAGGCAAATGTACATTTATAGAAAACAAAACAAACCCTATAAGAATATTCCCAGTTGCAAACATGATACATTACATATATTATTTTGTAGAATTATCATCAATCCAGTATTACATAAATTGAGCCTTCCCTTAAACTTTACTCCTCCAAAACATTATTCTGGGTGTATTGTTCTCACAATCTCCATTTTATTGTATGTAATTTGCTCTTTCCCTTTTCTAAATATCCACTTCCAGTTCTTTTATCTCTGTTACAATATTCAGTACGTAAATACAGTTGGTTTGGACTTGAAATTCCTTTTTTGTAGTAATTGCTTTTTTGACAGCCATCAGAATTAAACTTATCAAGGTCTTACTTTGTCTAGGCAATTCAGATCTTGTATCCTAGCTCAAAAATGTGTTTTCTTAGTTACACCCATTTACTCAGCCAATATTTCAGAGTAGTCTGTAGAGAATTTTTCAAGGCTGCCATCTCATTATGCTCCCAAAACATATGTTCCCAGTTACCTCTTTCTTCTCCATCACATCTCCAACATTTGGGAGCTACCTGGAGGAAATATTCTTTGGAGTCTGCTGCTTGGGGTATAAAATACTTATGCAAACGCTTCCAACCAAAAAACCTAAATCTTGTAGACTTTCTTGCATATTTGGGAACCATACGTATGATCTCCCATTGTTTGCTAGTGAATTGCTTATCCAGTCTCTCTTCCCAATGTTTTCTAACCTCCTCTGATTGATTCCTAAAGTTGTTGAGCAATATTTTCTCTTTCCTACTAATGATCCCATTTTTAACAGCAGCTTCTGCTTAGATTCAAGTAAAATTTCTAGCAGAGCAGGTCTTTCCCATAGGATTCACCTATCCCTTTTTCTTTGTGTATACTCCGATATTAATTCCTGATAGGAAAGGCAGTTTCTAGCCTGCAGTCCAAATGTTTTCTTGGTCTCTTCCCATTCTTTTACCTTTTCCTATCTAGTTATTTGCTCCCAATACCTTGGTTCCTTTGTCAGTTTTCCCTCAATAAATTCCAGCTCCCTGTTGCCTATTCTGTGTACCCCTAATTGCAGTCATCCCTATTGCAAAGTCTTCCTTCATTCTCTTGTTGGCTTAGTTCTTAAAATACTTTATGAATATAATATTTTCTGCCTTTTTTAATTTCTCCAAGTCTTTTGGCTTTCTAATACCATGATGGGAATAGACCCCATTCCTAAGTCAAAGTACGATTAAAGTTCATGAATTAGTATTGTTTCAATCTTTGATGTCAGCCAGAAGTGCTCTTCACACCACCCACAATGTGCCCAATAATGACTCCTGCAATTCGTACAGGGTTACATGTATTGATAACATATCTAAATACAATTGTCGATTCTTTTTTATAAGACCCGTTGCTCCTACTACTATTGGAACTGTCTGGGTATCTTTCTTCCACATTGCACTTGTTTCTGCCTGCAAATCCTGATATTTTATGACTTTGTGTCTCTCTGTACGCAAGACACTGTAGTCACTGAGCGTGGCAATTTCAATGATCAATGTTACTTTTGTCTTTTCATTAACAACTATATCCGTTTTTCTAGCATCTATCTTTTGAACTGTTGGTAATGGGTGATTCCAATGTGATGTAGACTTAATCATTTTCTATGATGCTTTGTGGCTCATGTTTCCAGTGTTTTTCAGACATTTCAGTACCATAATGTTTGCACAGTCTCCAGTGCAACAGTCTTGCCACATTATTATGCCTTTCAGTAAACAGTCCTTCTAGCATTAGCATGTCACAACCAGCAACAAGATGTGCAACTGTTTACAATTTTGTTTTACAAAACCTACATTTGTCTGTTTCTCCCTCATGTTCATGGACTTTGTAAACCAGGGTGTACATAGCCCGCCAATGTTAACCTTTCATCTCTTGGTTTGAATTCGCCTCTCCTTAACCATTTCTGCATTCAATCCTGATCAATATGAGGTTGTTCCAGAAGTTTTCCATACTTGCAACTATATTTATGCATTTTCCACGTTTCTTGCCTTCTCATCTGGTCCCTTCACCTTATATTCTTTCTTTCATTTTTTGGCACATTCAGTTGCTGCCTGATTTTTAACTACTTCTGGTTTGATTTTCATTCCTGCTTGATGCCAATATGCTTCTGCTGAACTAAGCAGAGAATTCATCTTAAATTTATTCTCCTCTTGTTTCAAAACTTTCACTACGTTTGGGTCTTGTGAGGTCAGCAGATATGTGTGCAGTCCCATGATTGCAAATCTATACATGTAATCAATTTCAAGGAGGTCCATCCCTCCTTCAGAACGGGGAATATATAATGTTAATATGCACTGATTTTTACAAATCATTTGGTGAGCATAAAGCATCCTTCTTGTTTTCCCGTCTAATCTATCCAACATATTTTGGGGCCAGTCAGTCACTCGAAACTGTAAGTTAGGACAGGAAAAGCAAATTGGTTTATAGCTTGAATTTTGTTCCGAGATGTCAACACTGTTTTCAGGATTGATTTAAGTCTTCTAAAGTATTCCTTACTAAGTTTTATTCACATTTTGTTCATGTTTTATTGTTAATCCTTAATCAATTCCCAAATGTTTATACACTCCCTCTTGCTCAAGTTTTTATATCACATCCTTGTCCCAAACTGATATTTTCTTGGTGCTGCTGTGTTCCTACTTTAAAAGTTGCTTTGGCACATTTATCAAAACCAAATGACATTCTTATATCATCTGAAAAAGTTTAGACAACATGCAGTTGTGCTTTCAGTTCCTCATCTGATGAGCTATGTAGTTTTAAATCATCCACAAAGAGAAGATGAGAAGTCTTTACACTTTGTTGTTTTCTAGGAGCCAAACTATAGCCATGGCCTAAGCTGTTAAGTAGACAGTTTAGTGGATTAAGGTCAAGACAGAATAGCAGCAGTGACACAGATTCACCCTGGAATTAGCAGCAGTGACACAGATTCACCCTGGAGTATCCCCGTTTGAATTTTTATCCCTGGGATAATAATTTGTCCTTTATCATGGCTTCATTGCTAAGCGGTCTGCCACTGTTCATAGTCACTGTAATGTAGTCGATCAGTGTGGTGTGTATCTTATACATTTTTATGCACTCTTTTATCCATGAATGTGGGATACTATCAAAAGCTTTTTTGTAGTCAATCCATGCCATACTTAGATTCTTCCCCTTTTTACTGTTCTCCACTATGACGTTTAACAACAAATGATTCTTTGTTCCCATATGACTTTCTTTTATTGCCCTTTTGTTCTATTGCCATAATTGAGTTTTCTTCTAAATGTCTAGATTCTGTTGGCATCAATTCCATCGTATAGTTTATACGTTGTTGGAAGGCAAGTTATTGGTCTATAATTTTTAGGGTATCTTACAGGTTCACTCGCTAAGTGGGAGCATTGTTTTTCCTGTTGTTAGGTTGGTGTCTATTCAGTGTGTCCATATAAATAGTTCTTACTCATGGCTAAATCTTCGTGCAAAGATGTTAATACTTTTAACCAGAAGTTAGGTACTACATCTGGGCCTGGGGTTTTACAATTTTAGGCTTTTCTTAACTTTGTTTCAATCTCTCTGGCTGTTACTTCATCCCATTTCATATCCTGTACCTGTAAACTTCTTATTCTTTCTTTTACTACTACTGTCCATTTAGCATCTTTGTTATGTTCCACAAGATCTTCATAAATACTTCTCCAAAATATATCTATTTCTTCTTTTTTTGGTGGTCTTTCAATTCCTTTTACCTTGATTTCCAGTTCTCTATAAAACTTTTTGGGTCATCAATAAATTGCTTATTTTGTACTTTTCCTTTATATTTATCTGTGTATCTTCTAAGTTTTTCTGCCTGTGTTGAGATTTTTAGTTTATTTGCAATACTGCATGATAGATCCTGATCTGTTCTAATACTGTGCATTACTTTTATCACGTCTATCTTTCTAAGTATTTTTGGTGATCTGGTCTCTCTTCTGTACTCTTCTAACAGTGACACGTTTTGTCTTAATTGCTTTATACATTTCTCTATTTGATACTTCCATAATGGTATTCGATTTCTCCCCTTCCTTTCCCTCACAACCCTGTGTTGTTGTGATAGAACTTTATCAGTTATTAATTTAGCTGCACAGTAATATGTCCTGTTTACTTCTGTTATATCGCATGGATCTCTATGGACAGTCCTAATTACTATGCTCATTTGTTTTATTAAACTTCTGACTTTTTAGGTTTTATTGACCTTCTGCAGTCTATTTCTTTCATTGATCTTAATATGTCTATTTATCTTTATTAAATCAAGCAACTCTTCTTTTAACTCATTTTCTTCTAAACTGAGGTCACATTTTTTGTTTTCCATTTCCTGCAGGCATTCTTTAGAAAGTTCTATAGCATCTTCCTGTGGCACGTTCTCTTCAAATTCATCCTGTAACATCCATTGTTCTGTCATATGGAAACTCACTGGCCTATCACTCCTCAACATTGACTGCGTCAGAATTTCCATAGACTCCTGTTCCTTCCCTTGCTGTCCAACTTCATGCGAACGTTTATACTGGTTTCCTGTGAAAGGCTTCAAAATATCTTCACTTGGCACCTGACCATTTGCTTCTTGTTCCACTGGTTTTGCCTTAAATTGGATGTCTATTGCTCTATTTTGTTGTGGTGCTTTTTAATATTCTGTATGGCTGCTGTTATTCTCCTTAAGGAACTGCATTTCCCCCAATCCATCATCATCCCGTAAAAATGAATTGTAGCTTCCTGCATGTGTTATGCTTATGGGACTTAACTGTGTAGCTCTAAAATATACCTGCAGATCAGATAATCCTAAACCACCTTGTTCTATTGGAAGGTCAACTTATCTCACTTGCCTCATTCCCCTCCCAAATAAAGTCCTTCAACTGTTGTTGACTACTGTCCACAACTTTTCCTCTGATGGAAAAAATATGCCTGACCTGTATATAAAACTAAAGGGACTAAAAACATTTTTGCTGCTTGTATCTTGCTATCCATATCCAAAACCAAGAGCTTCCGGTTTCTCAGTTTTTGTATCATCTGTTGTTTAGTCTCTTCCCTCCTATCTTTAGCTGCAGTAACCAAATCCTTTTTAATCTGTACTTCTAAATGCTGCATTTTATCATGTCCTCATAAATATGGGTATTGAAAACCAATTCATATGTGGATACATAATTTACAGCTATAGTCTTTGTTTTATCTTCATTAATTTTATATCTCTAAAAGAGTTGAAACTGTCTCAAAATGTTCCAGAACACTGAATATGTCCTTTTCTAAAAAATAATGTCATATACAAATAAAGCCAACTTTTTTTGATAATAATCAAATTATATCCTTGAATTTCTTAATTCCTTATTTTCTTTGCTAATGGCTTTGTATGTAATGGAAATTGCAATGGTGAAAGAGGACACCCCTGTCTGGTTCCTCTGTTCAGACACAACTTATCAAAGAGGAACTTTCCCACTTCAGTTTTTACCTCCAATCCCTCATATGTCCTCATTAATTAACCTTATTGTATCAGAGAATGCAAATGCTTCAATTGCCCTACTCATAAAATCCCAGGTTACTCTGTCAGATGCTTTCTGTGCATCACGACCCACCAACAGTGGCATTTTCTTATACTCTGCTTCCCTCTGTGTCATCATTGTTCTATTAATGTCGGCAAATGTTTGCCACCCCCACCCCCCACAAAACCACATTGATCCATCTCTTATCAATTTTGCTATTATGGACATAAACTTTATAGTCATGGTTTAAAATTGAAATGGCCTATATGAAGCTAAGTCTGATGGGTCTTTATTGTCTTTTAGGTATTGCGTCCACCACGACTTTCTTCTAGTGTGTTGGTGCATCCCTTCCTTTTAAAATACTGTTAAAACCTTCCAGATCTATATCACTTTCTTCCTCCCTAGCTTCCAAATTGCCACAGGAATGCCATCTGTTCCTGGAGACTTTCCTGCAGGTTGATTATATGTCACAGTTTTTTCTCATCTTCTCCTATATTAAGTGTTAATTGTTGAGTGCCTCTTCTGCCTCTTATCTTGTCATACTTAAGTCTTCCATAAATATGTCCATTTGTGCTCTTTCTTGATTTCCCTACTTCTCTGCTTTATACAGTTTTTCATAATTATTTCCATAATATCTGCAATACCTCTACAGGATCTGTGGTTATTTTTCTTTCCTAAGTTTGGCAACAACACTTTCTACTTTCTATTGTCTGTGTCATTTTGCTAAATGTTTTTGTGCTCTGGAGTTATTTATCAAAAAACAGTTGATGCGTTGTTGTCAATCTCACCTTTATTCTCACTGATGGGTCGAATCCGATTTGTTTGATCCATCTCGGCCTTTCCAAAAGTTCGAGATCTTAAACAAAGCTCGTGGGCACCCTTCCCCTACCCATAATGCAGTTCCCTAACTTCCCTAGATCTTGTTTGCCATGATGATCTTCTAGCAAGCTCTGGGCTAAGTTTATTATTATTATTTGTATCTTTATCTTACAATTAAACCTTTTTCCCTTTCAGAATTCCTGTCAATAAACCTTCCCTTAGATTAGTCTATACTTTTCCTGTCATTTATCCTTTTTTGGATTTTGGTTAGTATCTCTTTAAGTTAGAGGATATCTAACTCTCACCCATTTAAGTTAGAGTGTTTTTTTTGTTTTATTACCAGTCCCTTAATCTTTTCTGTTGTAGTTAAACTTATTTGTAATATTTAGGCAGTTGTTTTCTTTACTCCATTCCTAGTTGGCATCCGTTTTGGTTAGAGGGCATCTAACCAACATCTGTTTCAGTTAGAGGATGCCCCCCGATCTGTTAAAAAAAAACAAAAAAAAAACCTCCTTATTCTTCTTATTTCTTACACTCTTCATCTACAAAACTATATAGAGAAGTATCACTTATTGTTTCTACTAACATGTCTCAAAAAGAAGGAAAGCCTGTTGGGCTTTAAAACGTGAGCAATGTGGTAAGAAAATGCCCCTCAGTGACTCACATACTTTGTGTGTACTGTTTGGGGCCTCTTCACCTGCAGGAGTCTTGTTCTGTTTGCCACGCCTTTAATCAGAGAGCACTCATGGAGTTTAAAAGCAAGCTGATCTTGAAGGGGTTATTGAAAACTCCATTTTCTGAGGCTATTTCCCCTGCTTCTTTGAAATTGGAGAAGTCAGAAAAAGTGGTGAAATGTCTTTCTTTGGCTCTGAAATCTTCTTCGGAGGTGAAATCAAAACAGATGAAACTGGCCACTCCGACAGGACCTTCGGAGCAGGCAGGAACCTTAGGATCTGAGACTTCATCAGAGCAGAAAGAACCACTGGCTCCAAAATAAATACTTCTGAACCTTCAGCTCCAAAATCCTCCTTGCCTTCAGAGTTTTGATATAAGAGCCGATCTCCTTCCTTGGAGCCGATCCCTTCCTGGCTCCCTTCTCCATTCCTGACTAGATCTAGGTCTGTGACATCTTTTATCCAGTCAACTAGGAGTCTGTCTGATGAAGATGTGGATAGGGTAGTGCAAAGAGGCTCCTAAAGATACCTGCTTTGGCTAAGTTACTTTTGGATCCAAGCCCAAAGGAGTTGGATCTGACACAGTCTTCCCCATAGGTGCGTGCTCCTTCCCCTCCAGTCCATCCTGCAGTTTCGGAGTCAGAAGATTCTGACATCCAGCTTGTGTCAATATTGGGTCCAGGATCTGTTGGCTCCTGAGTTTCCACCCAGTCTGAGCAGGGAACCTCTGGGAGACAACACTCTCCAGTCGGGTCCTTGGAGCCAGCTCAGATCTGATCCTGCCTCTCTGGGCCTTGGCGTGGATGAGTTTGGCTCCTACCTCAGCTTCAGAGCCATTATTGTCTGCTGTGGAGATTCCGCCAGTTCCAACAACCTGCTTTTTAGGTCTGGGGAGTACTTCAGAGCAGGGGGGCGGTCTGCCTTTGAAGTCAAGAGGAGGGTGATGACTACCCCCCCAGTCCAGCACACAAACTTCCTCAGATCTTCCTCCCTCACCAGCGCAGGTGTCTTTGCATACTTCTACCCATTCACAGGGCCGCAGAGATACCAGGCCTCAGGATGCCCCTCAGAAGACTCCCCTCTCTTCCAAAACTTCTCCAGAATACCCCACTGAGGAAGTCTCTCAGAAGAGAACATGCAAGAGGAAGCATCTCAACTCCCCAGAGGAGTCCATCACGTCTGATACTGACCCCCAAGGTCACCTCCTGAGGATGTCTGCTTTGGAGACATCCTGGAAATTGTAAAACAGAGAGGTGACTGGCAGTCCTCCTCCCCTTTGGCCAAGGAGTTGGTATACTTGAAGGCCTTCAGATCTCACCCTTCACAACCTCTTGGGCCCCTACTTCCAATGAGCTTATTAATGTAATCTTTTGGAAGGCTTGAGAGACCCCAAATTCTATAGAACTCACTCCTAGGAGGCCAAACAAATATATTACAGCTCCAAAGGATCAGCCTTTCCTAACCAAAGGAGTAGCAGTTGATGCCATGGTCGTGGTGACGGCCACAAAAAAGGAACTTTCAGAGACCATTTCCTCTATCCATCCTCCTAATAAGGATGCCAGGACCATGGATAGGTATGGGAAGCATGTCCTTTCATCAGCAACCTTTACCTTACGGTCACTGAACTACCTTACCCATTTCACTAGACTACAGAGGGACCTGCTAAAGGAACTTTCAGACTCCCTCCAAGGAACTATAGCTGAGACAGCCGCAGATAAGGTCAACGCTCAGCTCACTACCCTCAATTTGGTTGTCAACTCATCCATGAGGCTCATTTCATATGCAGCAGATGGAGCGAGTAGAGCAGCAGGTTCAGGCATCTCTATCAGGAAGCAGGCCTAGATGTGCCTTTGCGATTTCGCTGAGCTCTTCAACCCTTCCTTCCTTCGTTAATGCTCCCTTTGATGGCTCATCCCTCTTTGGGCCTAAAGTAAAAGAAACGCTGACCAGGTGTGAACAGGAAAGTAAGACCTTGTCTGCCAATGGAGTATGTTTTTACACATCTACTAAACCATTTCCTAAGGGTCAGAGAGGTAGTGGAAAGATGTGGTTCAAGAAATCACAGAGGTCTTACCAGGACACACAAAGTGAAAGTTCCCCCAGGGCAGAGGGGAGAACAATAACGGAAGACGCCGTCCTTGCTGCAGAGGAGCCTTGCAGAATCAGGGCTCCAGAGAATCTTTCTTTGGAAGATCTTTCCATCCCTTCTGGAGTGCCCAATTGCTCACCTCTGGAGGAATTCAGTGGTGGGGGGGGAGTGATTATCTCTGCATCTCGAAACCTGTCAAAAGATAATGAAAGACAGATTGGTGCAGGACATAATATCTAGGGGATATATAATTCCCATCTCCTTCCCCAATTCCTGTAAACAAGTCAGTTCCAGACGTTCCACCCAGTCAAAAGGAACAAGCAACATTACAAATTCAAAAGTTGCTAAGAAAAAGAGTCATCCAAGAAGTCCCCACAGACCAGAAAGGATCTGGAACTTACTCAAGATTCTTTTTAGTTCCAAAGAAGACAGGGGACTGGAGACCAATCGTGGATCTCAGCAAACTGAACAAATCTATGAAAAAGACCAAGATCCGGATAGTGACACTGCAGTTAATACTTCCATTCTTGGAAAAGGACAATTGGATGTGTTCTATGAACCTTCAGGATGTGTACTACTACATTCAAATGGAAAGCTGATCCAGAAGGCTCTTGCACTTCCAGCTAGGAGCCAGCCACTTCCATTTTCGAACTCTGACCTTTGGTCTCACTCCAGCCTCCCAGGATGTTCACCAAATGCATGGCAGTAGTGGTGGCTCACATGCCACATGAGGATTGCTGGTGTTTCGGTATCTGGACGACCGGCTCATAACCTCCCCAACCAGGCATCTTCTGCTACAAGACAGGGACTATACACTTCAGCTTTGTTCCTCCCTTAGCATTACCATAAATTACTACAAATCAGCTCTTGAGCCTTGTCAAAACTTAATATTTATAGGAGCAGAGATAAATACAACTACATTGATTCCAAGACTCCTTCATGACAGAGTTCATGATCTCCACCTTGATATGAAACTGTTAATCAGGAAGACACAAGTTTCTGCAAAACTAGTTCTTCAGGTTCTGGGGAAGATGGCAGCATCTATAGTACGTATTCCCCTAGTTCGCCTGCATATGAGGATACTTCAATGGTTTCTCTGCACACAATGATCAATCCTAGAACTACCAATGTTGAATAAGATCCTCCTAATCAACTCCTGCAAAAAAGATCTCCAGTGATGGATTCATGCCCCTTTAGTATCACAAGGCTGTTCCTTCATCCCCAAGCCACGGTGACCACGGATGCTTCCCAGATAGGATGGGAGGGGCTTTATCTAGGGCAGACAGTCCAAGGCATCTGGCAGGAACACGAGGCCCACTTGCATATAAACGTTCTAGAGATGAGAGCGGTGCTGTTGGAGTTGCAAGCATTTCAGGACACTCTCCTTCTAGGAATGATAGCAATTCAGTCAGACTACATGTCAGTAATCTGGTACATAAACAAGGAGGAACCATATCTTACCCCCTTTGTTGAGAAGCTCTAAGGGTTTGGCAATGAGCAACGGCCTCCAACTGTGTTCTGATTGCAATGCATATCCTGGTAAAATCTAATATGATTGCAGGCAAATTGAGCAGAGCCATATTATGGCCGCATGAGTGGTCCCTCACTCAGAAAGCTGAAGAAGAGATTTTACGAAAATAGGGCCAGCCTTGCTGCAATCTCTTTGCATCACCCACCAATGCCAAATGCAGCAACTACTTTGCCCTGATCCCTCCCAGGGGGGAGTCACCAAGGGATGCACTTGTTTATAATTGGCCTCTGGGAATCCTCTATGCTTTCCCTCCAGTTCCTCTGATTCCCAAGTTTTTACAGAAAGCAAGTCTGTTGGAGGCTATGATAATCCTGATTGCCCGCAATTGACCTTGTCAGATCTGATTTCCTTTCCTTCAGCCTCATCTTGTAGATGAACCATGGATTCTGGACCCTGCACCCTGCTCCAGACCTTCTGACTCACTTGTCAAGAAAGGTACATACCAGCCTACACAACCTCAAATTGACAGCTTGGCTGCTTCAGTTCCCCTAATTGCCCTGGTTTCTTCTCCTTTCTTCCCCATTCAAACCTATTTTGTTGTCTTCCTATAAAACGTCTACACAAATATTGTACAAGAGTAAATGGAAAAGGTTTGTATTATGGGCAAGTGATAATCAGATAGATCCCTTTTCTGTGCCCATACATTCCTTTCTGGAATTTCTAGTGAAACTTTTTCATGAGGGAGCTGCTGCATCTGCTATTAAGGTTTAACTGGCATCAAGTTTCAAATTTTCATGTGGGAGAAAATGGTTCTATGATTATGTCACACAGGCTCTGTAAAGCCTTTTTGAAAGGAACAACGATAAGATCCCCATACAAAAATCCATCTCCTCCCTGGGATCTGAATTCCATATTGACAAACATTATTTGTCCTCCCTTTGAATCTTCAGCCACATGTGATTTAATTTTTTTGTCTCGGAAAACACTGTTTTTAGTGGCCAGTGCCTCAGCTAGAAGAGTTTCAGAGTTGCAAGCCTTGTCTATCTAGCCCCTATACCTGTTTTTTCATAAAGACAGAGTTTCTTTGCACACTAATCTTTCCTTTCTTCTGAAAGTTGTGTTGGAAAGTAACCTAAACCAATCTATTGAACTGCCAGTTTTCTTTCCAAATTGCATCTTCTAGACGGACATAGACAGTTAGGTTTTTACTTGCACAGACCTTCAGAATTTAGGAAATCAGATAAGCTTTTTATATCCTACTCTGAGATTAGAAAAGGTCAACCAGTTTCAAAAGTTACTTTATCTAGATGGCTCACGCTTTGTATATCCTACATCTACAACTCTAAGAGCAGAACTCTTTCTTTCCCTGTTAAGGCTCATTCCACCAGGTCGATAGCTACATCTACAGCTTTCCAAGCAAGGTTACCCTTGGATAACATCTGTGCTGCAGCTACATGGGCAAAACCCCGTATCTTTATTACTCATTACAAACTGGATTTGGCCTACAGGAGTAGAGCCTCTTTTGGTTCTATGGTTCTGGGTAATATTCTCCCATGAGCCACCCAAGAATTAGGTTGTTTGGGATGCAGTCCCATCAGTGAGAATAAAGGTGAGATTGACAACAGCACATAAAGAAGTTACTGTGTTCCATGTGTGTTGTCCATCTCAACCTTTATTCTCACAACCCATCCTCCATGCCTCTTCCTATACTCCCCATATCCTTTTTTTAGCAAATGCACATTCTCATTTCTTTCCAAAAGTGTCTCCTCTAGCTTTGCTATTTGTACTTTCCATTTCTTAATGTAATTCAGCACTGTTACCTTTTTGTCTATACCTGTGAGGCTATTCATGTCCTAAAATAATATGAGTAGAGTAGCCTTTATGATAAGAAGCAATTAAACCCACATATTATATATCAAAAACCAAAGAAAAGGATGTATGCAAGTCAGAAAAAAATGAAACCAAAACTGTAGACCTGCAAAGAGTGCCCACATGAAGGTCGGAAACCGAGACCACTTGTATAAATATGCACTTTATTCACAATGTGAATAAAGTGCATATTTATACAAGTGGTCTCGGTTTCCGACCTTCATGTGGGCACTCTTTGCAGGTCTACAGTTTTGGTCACATGTTATATATGTCAGCTTTTTTATGTGTGTATTTCCAGCTTTTGTGTTTCATATACTTATTAATATTTGGCAGGTTGATTCTTTATACAGTTGTTTCTTGTCATCTCCATGTTAACCTATATCACCTTTTACAAGACCTTTTGTTGTAATGAAAACTCTTAAAAACACATTTTTAACTTAAAACAAACACACAAAACTGTGTACATCTTCAATAATGAATTTTAACTCACCTGTTAGGAACAGTTGTCTCAAGTTTGCAGCTGCATCTGCAGGCATTACCTAACCTAAAATTAAGGTTATCCATGCTAAACCACATATTACAGCCTGTGCTTCTACTTGCACTAATTTCTGCCTATTCTTGTCTTATTTTTATTTCCCTCTAAGATGTGAAAACCAGCTTGTATGCTTTTAGAAAACATTAACTTGTAGCATTAACAAAAAGTGTACTGGCTGTCTTTAAATAAAACTAAATTTTGAGTGTTCTTATAAATGCATTTAGGTATTTAGGTACCAGGAAAACTGCTATGTCTTATTCAGTTCCAGTTATTTCAAATTTTATTTTTACTAAGCTGCTTGCTCTTGTACCTTTTAATTTTATGTTTCTGTTATTCCCCATCATCCCATCCCAAGATTATAGCATATTAATTTGAACATGCTTTTCTCCATTCTTTCTTCTCTTTCTACATTGTAACACATGCATTTTTCTTAAATCTAAAAAAGTACTTGCTTTAGTATCTTCATGACATACAACAGTCACTGAAAATGCTTTACTGTATAGAATGAAATTTATATAATGAAATGTTTTATACAGATACTGACAAGAAAAAATGTTTTACTTAAAATTACTCCTTTTTCTCATTTTGCACATGTTATCCGGTGTCACATCAACAGTGGCAATCATCTAAACATGGGTGACTAGCCCTGCCTCTGCTGTTCTTCAATACCACACATGCATGCACACTCCCACCTTTGGCTAATTGAGTGTGTCCAGTCCCACCTACTGCATGTCGTTGCAGTTTGGCGGGAAACCAAAGCACTCAGAGAAAACCAACTGGAACACAGAAAGGACATGCTGATTGCACACAGAAGCCACCCCAGCAGAGATTCAAACTGGACAACATTTTGTTGTGAGGTAACAACACTACCCTCTGTGCTGGTGTGCCACTCAGATAACGTATACACACCTAACTTTACCTTTCTTAACAGGACCATAGCCTCCCTTTTTCCATATGACAAGAAAATCCTGAAGCTTTTGGTACCCAGGCTACTAGTCTTTTCTGCTTAAGAGCTTGTGCAACCAAGGCAGTGGGACACTGGCTGACTTTTGTATCCTTAACAAGATATAACATATACAGCTAAGATTATTGCAGCATTGATTTATTTTAACATCTAGTGTTATCGCAAGTTATATACACAGCTATACTTTCTGACATTTTCTGTAACAAGTCCTTTTGGGTTCACTACCTGCTATGCAGACCTCTTTTCCAACTTGTAAATGAAGCAGCAGTTAGACTCCATGGTTCCTACTTTCCAAGGGCATAAAAAGAAAAAAACTTTTTAAGAAGTCTTCAAGGGTTAGTCTGACTCCTGGTTTGCCTCAGCCACTGTTGGATGAGTCTGGTATAGCTAATAGTTGTTTCTCAGACCATTCATCTAATTTCCCTTGTCTCCTTGGTGTAGTCTTGCAAGTCACCAAAAGAGCAGGGGTCAGACATGTCATATGCAGCTGTAGGGATGCCCTCAGTGGAAAAGGGAAAGACATTTTTGTCATGGTCTGAGGAAAGGACAAGTGAAGGGGTTTCACTTGGCAGTGTTGGGGGGGGGGGTGGATGTTGGGACCAGTGTAGGAATTAGACCTTGTTAAGGAAATATGTGCATAGTGAGAGAAACTTCTGGTCGCCTGTTTGCATTTCCGTGAACAGGGCAGATTTATTTAGATTTGCCAAGAAACTGACTACTGCTTTCTCCTAATTTCCTTAACCTGCTGGGAGAAAAAGGAGAAGAGTTCCTTCTCATTCTGACAGGATTTTCCAGTCAGAAAATGAGTCAGTCCAAGGGGAAGAGGGTGTACCTCAGAAGTTTCTCCTTAGTCTGAGCATTCTTATTCTGCCCACAGTGTTGAAGAAATTCCTTTCACTGGCATTTTATCTAACATGAAAGAGGTGTATCAGTAGGATCAGAATGAAATTTCCAGAACACAGAAAAATCTGTTATGAATTGTTAAAGAAATAGATGCCTAAAGCTGAACCCATCCCCTATCCATGATAGGCAGCCTTTGGCCCACAAGAGGTATGATTGGTTATGTAACGTGTTCCAGACCCATAAGTACCTATTTTCTAATCCCAAAAGTAAGTCCAACAATTATTTTATCCAAACCTGCTGGTGCTAAACAAGTTACTGCTATTAATCCTATTGATAAAGATATGAAAGCAGTAAGTAAGTTGGGGAGAAAATATATTAATCTGATGTTGTCAGTCTTTATCTATTCTTGACTAATGGGTCCAGTTCCGATCCTCAAAACCAATTTGGCCATTACACAGCTTGTTCCAGCCAAAAAATCTCTCAAGCTGCAAGTCTGCCTACAATTCCTCTCTCTAAATTACCTCAGATCTTGTTTGCCGCTTTCACGAATCAGAAGTGTCAGCCAGTGATCTCTCACAGATAAGTCATTTTTCTGTTTTTCTAGTAGCTATTCCTTTTCTAGTAATAGTTAAAACTTCTTAATGTTAATTCTAACTTTTTTATCTACTGTTTGGTCTACCTAAGTGAGCGTGTTTCCACTTTTTTTACCATGGTAAATACTTACCCCTACCATCGCTGGTAGTTCATTCTCTTTACCCGTGTGGTAACCCTTTTTCTACCATTGCTGGTAGAATTTTTTCTCTCTTAAATCCTTTTTCTTTGTGTATGTGTGTGTTTCCTTTTTGATAGTTATGGCTGAAAAGCCTAAATCCTCTACCACAGGATTCAAACAATGTTCTGAGTGTGGCAGAAAGCTGCCAAACTCAGACAACCACTACAAATGTGTCTATTGCTTGGGTGTGCCCCATCTGAGTGTGGGATGTACTATTTGCCAGGATTTTAGTAACAGAACCCAGGATGAGAGAAAAAATAAGCTAATCCTCAAAGGGCTCCTCAAGGCCCCTTTTGAAGAAGCCTTGTCCAAGGCCAACCAGTCCCCTCTGGTCTCTGGCTCTGTCTTGTCGATCGGTGCTGTCATATCCTTCAGGACCAACTGTTAAAAAACATAAATATGCCTTGGAGGGTTCGTCCTCAGAACCAATCAAATCAAAAGTTCCTAAATTGTTGGAACAGTCAAAATCTTTGGCACTGAAGGCTTCAGTTCTGTCAACACCAGATACAACTACAGTTCAGAGCCTTAGTCCTTTGGCTCAGACATTCACTACAGTTCCGACTTCAGTGCCAACTGTTTCATCCTCGGTGCAACATACGATAACAAAGCCATCCACATTTTCAGAACCCAGGTCTGTCTATTCACCTTCAGTGGATCCCTTTTTTGGATAATTACCCAGTCCATTTGTGGAGAGACTGGAGTCTCCTTTAGCTCTATCTGTGCATTCCACCAGAAGCCTGTCAGAACTGGACATTATTAAGTTGGTGGACCAGATCTTGACAGCCCGGTGTCTTTCTTCCACTGTTCAGACCACTGTCCTTCCCAGAGCAGCAGGGTTCTCTCCCACAGCATCCAATTACTCTCCTCCTGTAACCTCAGCTCAAGTTTTAGAGCCTTTGGCCCCATCCATCCAGGTTCCTCTGACTTCATTGCCAACTGCACCCTTGCCCTCTGTGCCAAGTCTGCCTTTAGCCCTTTTGGTACCATTGGTGCTCTCGGGCCCCCAGGACCTTGTCTTCGCCATCAAGCATGGAGGGTTTGTGCCAATTCTGAGCATTTATAAGGAACCATCCATATTCCTTACAGCTACAGTGGCAGTGGACCCTTCCTCTGTTCGGTCTGCCAGGCGGGACTCTCGTGGGCAGGGTGTGACTCCAGTTCTGAGTTTTTCAGTCTCGGTTCGGGGCTCCCATCCCTCCTCAGGGGGTCCTGCCTTTCAGGCCATGGAAAGGGCTTTGGCCACTACATCTTCCCATGTGGCTCCTGGGTTCTTGGATTCCCCCTTTCAGGCCCCAGGCTCTTCAGTTCAGGCACCAACCTTTACCCCTGGACAGAGCGCATCAGGTCCGCAAGACTTACTTCTAAGGATATATCTTCTTCCGAGTCCTCCTCACATATTCTTTCTGAGGAGACCCCTCAGATGAGATTGCGCAAGAGAAAGCACATCGATTCTCCTGAAGAATCTGTCACAGAAGACACGGATTTCAATGAAGGGGAGGGCTCCCTATGATCACCCCCAGAAGACATTTCCTTTGGAGACATTTTGAAGATCTTGAAGCAAAGGGGTGGTTGGAAGCCCAAAGACCCATCCTTGGAGGAATCTGTGTACTTGCAGGCCTTTGGTGTGTGCACATCTACCTCCTGGGTGACCCCGCACGCTGACAATTTAATTAAGTTAATTGCTCGGGCTTGGAAGGCTTCTGACGCTGTCAAACCGGTCCCCTGCAGACCTGATGAGATTCTTACTGCTGTATGTATATATAGACTGGTACATAATTAAAATGGTAATCACTGATGAAGGCAAAACTGCCAAAACTGATTTGATTCACTACAATTTTAGTAATAAACTTAGGTATCACTCTTGGTGCTGGCCTCCTTTTTTTGGATTTGGAGTTAGCTTTTTGGCCGGTTGCACCTGCCTTACATGCCGAGTTTATTTGGGTTTGGACTACGTTGTTTTACTTCGCTGGGGGCTCCTGAGTGATCGGATGTATGTTACGGTTGTGTATGCTGCATTTTTACTTTCAGCACTTTATTTTCCTTTATTATTCAAGTATTATTTCACCCAACTTGGACTATCATCTACTGTGACTCACAGGTAGAAAGTAACATCATTTATATCTTTTGGACTTATTTTTTGGTGAAGTGTTTTGCTCACTAAAGAAATGCTGCTCGTCAGGCATGGTGGCGTTTGAAATATCCTATGTCTGAAAATGTCTGAAACCTCAGATTAAACAGGACAGAGATGGAAGTTTACATTTAATGATATTTGTTCTTGGGGAAACAGAGGTCTTTGGTTATTTTGAACTAACCTTATGGGGCTGTGACAATAAGATCGAAGGATCGTTGTGGCATATGGAACTATTTCAGACCTTTATATTCTATATGTTAATTTTTAGTCCGCCATATTGTATTGCATTTGCGATTACAGGATTATAGGGCAGGTGTGTGCTTATGGACTTACTTGGGTCTTTGGAACAGCTTAACAGGCACTATTGATGTTTAATATGTGAGGCTTGGTTATAACTTGTTATAACTGATTGCGACAACAGGATCGAAGGGTCATTGTGGCATATGGATTACTTGTGCCTTTGAGACAGTTTGTAGAGGCTGTAATGTTGAACTGCTCTACTGTTTTGCGACAATAGGATCGAAGGATCGTTGTGGCATACGGAGTAATCGGAGGTTTACTTTTTAAACCTTTTGGACTAAAATTTGGTATATTTTCTTGGACTGCGACTGCGACAATTGGGCACTACTGTGTATATATGGACTAATATTGAACTTTGGACAATTACAGCCGGTACCTATGGTGTACTGTTTTCCATGTTTCACATGTAGGAATTCTGGTTATAATTTGTATTGTTTTATAGCAATAATATGACTGGAGACTTCTGTGGCATACGAACCACTAGGGTCTTTTGGGACAGTTTATTAAGACATTAATGGTGAATTATTTTGTGTATAATATACCTTTTTGCGAGTCACGGTTATTTGATAGGGTTGATTTACTCACACATTTGTGGAGTTCTATATTAGTGCATTGCATAAAAGATTGGATGCTTTTTTGATACTACTTATTGTTTAAACTTTAGACGTCATTGTTTAAACCAAATTATGTCTGTTCTCTTATAATACTTAACATACAAGGTTTTGTACAGTTGTTTCTATTGAATATAAAAGATCAGGTGGACACTTATTAAATAACAAATGATTCAAGGTCCCTAATTATTACGAAATCTATGCTTTATAGGGGGACCGTATTTGCATTTGTATACTGTTTTTCTTTTGGAGCAAACTACCTGCTCTCTTTTTTTAGACGGTATTGTATTGTTCAACTTTTTTTAACATAATGTTTTTCTTTCTGTGCGATGCATTATTCAATATATTGTTGTTGAAATTATTTCTAACAGGGAGAACACTATATAAGTATAGTAATAATCATCTGGGTGCCATTCTCTTAAATAATTGTTTGATATATTTCAGGAGCCAAACACTGACATATAATAGTTAATAAGTGGGGGCAGACTTTTCATCTTTTTGAGCACCCTACTCATCCAAACAGATTTGTTAGCCTGAGGTATCATATGAATATATATATATATATATATATATATATATATATATATATATACATATATATATATATATATGTATATATATATATATATACATACATATACATATACTTAGTTTTTTTCCCTTGAACTAATTATTTTTGGTCAGATCCCTTAGTATAGCAAGAGATACCTACTATGGATTTAGTCACTATACTGCAGGGTTTATCTGCAGATAAAAATTACCTTCAAGTGTTTGGGGTTCAAGATAATGGTGGTATCATTACTGGGGATCCTAGGGATCCAAATGATCTATGTAAGAATCTTTTTATAAAATTGACTAAAAGTATGACTAATTTACGTAGCTCAGTCTGGCACCTTAAACTATTTAAGGCCTATCAGGCTAAAAATATAACTCCAAGGGACTTGAGAATTTGGTCGCAACCATATGTCAGTAATCCAGATGATAGGCTATATGAGGAATGGGCACAAGCACAGCAAGATGCAACCATGTCATTTGTTAAAATACTGTCGTCCTTTTATGAATTGTCAATTCAGACCAGCATCACAGAAACCCAACGTATTTGTGAGGAAATCAAGACATATGAGGGTCAGACGTTATACCAAGAATGTCTTCATAAACTAGCCAAAGATTTATTAGTAACAGAGAAAAATTTAAGGGCTAAGAAACTACATAAGTTTCACAGGGATTTGACGGACTATGAACAAGGTAAACCTTTTGATATCAAAAAGAATGTTACTTTTTCTGATGGGGACTATAGGGGGACTAGATCCAGAAGGAAGAGACCCAGATCCATTTTAAAGAAACCCAAAAATGATTATAGCAGCTCTTCAGGCGAGGAATCCTCTGTTACTGAAACTGAGCATGGGGCTCACTCAGGGGTCCCCAGCCCATAAGAAGCAGAAAAATGTTGACCACCCTTTAGGCCTAGGAAACATAGGGGTGGGAGAAAACATCGCAGATGTGGAGAATTTGGAAACATTGTTACAAATGATAATTGCCAAATAGCAGAATGTTCAAATGTACTCAACATTTTCTCTGTAACATTATCTGAAACTGCTATTAAACTACTTAACAAGGGATTAACATATGTTCCTGGTTTTTATGTCCATGAAGACAGTATTGTGAAAGATGTTTTGTCATTTTGTCGACTGTTGAATTTAAAACTATATTTTGGTCAACAGGGTGACTCTCAAATATCTACTGATTTTCATTTAAAAAAATCTACTTTTCAGCCCCCTATGGATAAATATGTCTCTATATTTTCAGCAATCAGTTCTCAAAGATCTACATTTTCATGGTTATGAATCTTGGATGCTGGGTCACAACTTGTCTGGAGCGGAACAACAAGCCCTTAGGGAACCAAAAAATAATCATAATGTAGTCATTATTCCTGCTGACAAAGGAGGAGCAGTTGTAGTTATGGACATGGACTATTACTTATCAGAGGCCCATAGACAACTCCAGAATGGCATACATTATATGCCAATGCCTCTAGACCCAACCAGATGATTCAAAAAGGAGATTGATTCCTTTTTGAAGCTGGCAGCTGAGGAGGGTATTATTAGTACGTCAGTTCTAAATCAACTTACAGTTGAAGATCCCCAGAAACAGATACTCTTTTTGTTACCTAAAGTCCATAAGAATTTGCAAAAACCACCTGGAAGACCAATAGTATCTGGTATGGGCTCGCATACGGAACCCTTATCAGGGTTCCTTACCAAATACTTACAGCCCCTTCTGACTATGGTCAGATCCAGAATCATAAATACGACAGAGTTTCTGAGGATCCTAAGCGACACCCAATTAGAACCAGATTGGATAATGTGTACATTGGATGTCACGGCCTTATATACTAATATTCCACACTGGGCTGGGCTGGAGGCTGTAGAGTATTGGCTTAATAAAACAGACATCTATCCACCAGGCTTTAACACACTACTTATTTGTATGGCAGAGCATGTCCTTACGACAAATGTGTTCTATTTCCAACAAGAATGTTACTGGCAAGTCCGTGGTACTGCTATGGGTGCATCCTTTGCACCATTTATGCGGATCTTTTTATGGGCTATTTTGAGGAATTACTTATATATGATAATTCACATAACATTTTTCAAGGGGAGATGGACATCTGGCGGCAGTACCTGGATGACTGTTGGATGGTTTGGCGGGCAGATACAGAATATATTTTAGAATTTGTTCAGTACCTCAACGAAAACAAGTGGGGTACTGAATTTATGCTTAACATGCATCACCAAGAAATTCATTTTTTTGATGTCAAAATTTGTAGAAATGAAGATAATACTCTGTCGACCCAGGTCTTCCGCAAATATCTAGAGTATAACAGTCTTTTACAGGCAACCAGCTTATACCCTGATCATATCATAAGGAATATTCCAAAGTCACAATTCCTACGCATCAAAAGGATATGCTCCTCCAATGTTGACTATGAACATCACAAGACTGATTTAATACATAGATTTAGAGCTAAGGGCTATAAACCAGGAACCATCCTTTCAGCCAGTAACTGGGCTAGTGGACAAGACCAGTCAGAATTACTGCAATATAAAGAAAAAACGTGTACCTCAGGGGATAGTATTCGATTTGTCACGACCTGTGGTAGAAACATTCATGCTATTAGAAATGTCATTAACAAAAATTGGAATATTCTTATGACAAATCAAGAACTATCAAGTCTCCTTACAGATAGATGTAAGTTTTCATATCGTAGGGGACGAACACTGGGGTCTTATTTTAATCATTACAAATCAAAGGGTGGAAATCACTCTTTGGAACAACTAACGATTACAGGGGACATGTTGGTTGGTCATTTTCTGTGGACATTGCTCCTTTTGTAGATACATGCCTAAATCTAGGGAGTTTTCTAGTAAAAATACCCAAATGGTCTATAGGATCAAGCATTATGCAAATTGTGGAACAGACTGGGTGGTCTATTTGGCCACATGTTCCTGTTCATCCTTTTATGTTGGGCAAACGTCTAGACCTTTCAGAATAAGAATGTCTGAACATCTAAGTGATATTCGAAACAAACGAATGACCAATGCACTTTACAAACATGTATGTGATCATAAATCAGCAATATTTCATTTTTGTATTATTGACAAGATAGTGGGTGATAGACTGAACAAGTTAGGGTGGCATAGTATTTTGAATGATAAAGAAAAGATGTGGATTCTTAGGCTAGAACCTCTTTTTCCCCTGGTCTTAATGACCACCTGTAATTGGCATAATAATAGAAAATTTTGAAAAATCAGTCTGTTCATTCATATACTATAGAGACGTTTTCAGTTTACTTGCTATTACTGTCTCTTTAATTACTTGATTGAGACGTAGTGCTGTATGTATATATAGACTGTTACATAATTAAAATGGTAATCACTGATGAAGGCAAAACTGCCGAAACCGGTTTGATTCATTACAATTTTTGTAATAAACAGGTATCACTCTTGGTGCTGGCCTCCTTTTTTTGGGTTTGGAGTTTGTTTTTTGGCCGGTTGCACCTGCCTTATGTGCGGAGTTCATTTGGGTTAAGATTCTTACTGCCCCAGAAGACCAACACACTGGGCTAAGGGCTTGGTAGTAGATGCCATGGTGGTAGTGGCTGCTACTAAGAAAGAACTCATCGAAGAAAGTTCTACTGTCCATCCCCTGAACTGAGAGTCCAGGGTGATGGACAGATTTGGGAAGTGGGTCTTTGCATCATCGACCTTCTTCATCAGATCTTTGAATCTTTTGGCACATTTTACTATACTCCAAAGGGATCTGGGGAAGGAGCTATCAGATACCCTGGTGGGAGCAGTGGCTGAGGGGGTCCAAGAGAATGTGGCCTCCCAACTAGCTACCCTGGAATTGATACCGAATTTGTCCATGAGGCTCATTGCACATGCAGCTGAAGGGGTGATCAGGTCAGCAGCTTCAGGCGATGCAATACTAAGACATGCTTGGATGTGCCTGTGTGTTCATAGAACCATTCAAATTTTCCTTTGTCAGTTCCCCCTTTGATGGTCCTCCCTGTTTGGTCCCAAGGTTAAGGAAACCCTGTCCAGGTGTGAAAAGCATGGAAAGACTTTGTCTGCTGTGGGCATGCGTTTTTCCACTCCTCAATGGTCCTACTCCAGGAACCAGAGGAGTGGTAAAATGTGGTTCAAAAAATCCCAAAAGCCTTTTCAGGACACACGTGGCTCAGACTCCCCTCGAGGCACAGGGGGAGTTTCAGTGGAAGATGCCATCTAAGAGGCAGCGGTGGTCCACAGAATCAGGGTTCCAGAAATCTGTTCTCTGGTCAACCTTATCAGTGCTCCTGACCAGTGGCCCAATTGCTTAAATCTGGAAGTGGTCGGGGGGAAGGTTTTCCTTGCACCCAAATGCCTGGTGATGCATTACCACTGATGCCTGGGTGCTAAGGATAATTACCAGAGGCTACTGAATTCCATTCAGTCTTTATCCAAGAACCCCTGAAAAACTCCCCAACATTCCACCCAGTCAGAGAGTTCAAGCAGCAATAGAAGTACAAAAGCTGCTAGAAAAAGAGTCATCCAAGAAGTCCTACCAGACCAGTTAGGATCCGTTTTTTACTCAAGATTCTTTTTAGTACCAAAGAAAACAGGGGACTGGAGACCAATTCTGGATCTCAGTGTTCTAAACAAATTTGTCCAACAAACAAAATTCCAGATGGTCATGGTTCAGTCTATTCTCCTCTTCTTGGAGAAAGAAGATTGGATGTGCTGTATCGACTTTCAAGACATATATTACCACATAAAAGTGGACAAAAGCTAGAGAAAGTTTCTCCACTTCCGAATAGGGGCCAGTCATTTCCAGTTCAGAGTGCTGCCCTTTGGTCTCACCACAGCCCCCAGGGTGTTCACCAAATTCATTGTGGTGGTCACAGCACATTTGAGGCTGCATGGATTCTGAGTATTTCCTTACCTAGATGACTGGCTCCTCATCGCTTCCAGCAGGCATCTACTGCAACAGACCACGGACTTCATACTGGACCTGTCCCACCAATTGGGCATAACAGTCAATACTGCCAAATCCCAGTTAACTCCCAACCAAGACATGGAATTTATCAGAGCTCATCTCAACCCTTCTACTTGAGATGCATTGCTTCCCCTTCACAGGTTGCAGAAAATACAGATGCAAGTCCAGACACTTCTGTGCTCAAGCAAAATACCTGTTCAATTAATTCTACAAGCTCTGAGCTCCATGGCAGCAGCTATTACTTTGGTTCCATTAGCAAGATTCCACATGAGACTTCTCCAATGGCTATTAGCAAACCAATGGTCAGTTCTGACTCATCCCATGGACCACTTAATTTTCATTTCCAGGAGATGCAAAAACAGTCTGACTTGGTGGATGCATTCAAGAGAGATTCTGCAAGGTCGTCCCTTTGTCTTCCCCCAGTCCAAGGCCATAGAGATCACGGACGCTTCCCAATCGGGGTGGGGGGGCATTATCTATGGAAAACAGTCCAAGGTACTTGGTCCCCTTCCGAGGCCAGCCTGCATATCAGTGTACTGGAGATAAGGGCAGTGCTTCTGGTATTGCAAGAATTTCATTCTGCCTTACCTCCAGGGATGATAGCTATTCAATCAGACAACATGTTGGTAGTCTGTTACATCAAAAACATGGGTGAACCAAGTCCTACCCACTGTGTCGAGAAGCCCTTCGAGTGTGGCAATGGGCAATATCTTCCAACCACTTTCTTATAGCAATGCACATCCCGGGGACTTCGAACATAATTCCGGACAAGCTGAGCAGATGGATCCTCCTGCCTCATGGGTGGTCTCTGAACTCCAAAGTAGCGAAAGAGATTTTTCTTAGTTGGGGCCACCCTTGCTGCAACCTGTTTGCCTCACCCCTCAACAAGTGCAGAAGGTACTTTGCCCTAATCCCCCCTCAGGGGAAGTCACCCAGAGACTGACTTCTACACGATTGTCCCCCAGGTCTATTGTATGTCATTCTCCGTTCCTCTGATCCCAGTATTTCTCAAGAAAGCACTTTGGTTGAGAAGCAAGGTGAATCTCTTTGCTTCTTATTGGCCTCAACAGATATGGTTTCCCTTCCTGTGGCCTCATCTGCTTTGCCGACCATGGATTCTGGACCCAGTTCCGGATCTACTGTCCCATCCTCAGGGACTAGTGCATCCCAACCTTCAGACTCTCAGTCTGACAGCTTGGTTTCGCCATTTCCATTAGTCACGAGGCATAATGCTATACCTTCTCCCATACAGCATATTTTGCTGGCATCACATAAGCAATCCACTAGAACTCTCCACCTAAGCAAATGGAAGAGATTTTCTGTCTGGGCCTGTGATAATGGATTAGACCCCTTTTCAGCACCAGTAGAAAACATTTTGGAATTTCTGACTGCCATTTTTAATAAGGAAGCCTCTGCTTCTATAGTAAAAATTATTCTAGTAGCAATTTTGAACTCTCATATCAGATTTGGTGACCAACCCTTGATTTTCCACAGGCTTTGCAAAGTTTTCCTAAAAGGTACTATACACTTAAAACCCCCCTTTAAGGATCCTCTCTTACCTTGGGATTTGAGTTTAGTACTACAGTCACTTACAGCACTGCCTTTCGAACCAGCAACTACCTGTGTTTTAAAGTTTCTGTCTTGGAAGACGTTATTCCTCATAGCTGCCACTTCTGTTAGACGAGTCTCCGAATTACGAGCCCTATGCTCTAAAGCTCCTTACTTAATTTCCATAAGGACAGAGTGTCACTCAGAACAAATCCAACCTTTTTGCCTAAAGTGATTCCAGATGCGGGTATTTTTCAATCTATAGACTTACCCGTATTTTTCCCAAATTATCCTAACAAAGGAGAGTACGGTCTTCACCTTCTGGATGTACATAGGCAGTTGTGATTCTATTTACATAGAACAAAATAATTTAGACAATCTGATCAATTGTTTATATCCTTCGCCAGTGCATCTTTGGGAAGATCAGTCTCCAAGGTAACTCTCTCCAGGTGGTTGAGAGAATGTATATCATTCATATACAAAAAGTTGAATATGACACTTCTGAAACCAGTCAAGGCACATTCTACAAGATCAGTGGTGACTTCTACAGTCTTTCATTTCAGAACTTCGATGACAGACATTTGAGCTGCTGCAACCTGGGCTAAGCCTCATACCTTTATTACGCATTACAAATTGGATATGGTCTCCAGGGAAAGAGCATCTTTTGGCTATATGGTGTGCAGGAATATTCTTCCATAAGGCCTTCCAGGATACAAGGTATAGCTGGGGACTCTGTCCCACTAGTCAAGAATAGATGAAGATTGACAACATCAGATAAAGAAGTTATGTCTCACCATAACGTTCCATATGTATTGTCGATCTTCATCTATTCTTGCTCCCCTCCCGCCCCCCCCCCCTTCAGGTTTCTGGTGGAGCGATATCCTGTCCTGGGTTCTTATTGTTTCGGGCACCTTGGACACTGCTTCTGACTTTCATTGTACTATTCTTTAGAGGCAAACTTGATCTGAGATAATTTAGAGAGGGGAATTGTGGGTAGACTTGCAGCTTGAGAGATTTATTTGGCTGGTGCGAGCTGTGTAACGGCTGGATCAGTTTTGAGGAACAGAACCATGCCCATTAGTCCAGAACAAATGAAGATTGACAACACAGATGGAACGTTATAGTAAGACACAACTTTTTCTAGTACTTTAACTTTCAGAAGTTTAAGCTATGAAGCTCATGTTAAAGTTTTGGCTTTTGAGAATTTACAGAAGTAAATGATTAACCATGCTTCATTAAATGTTTCTGTGACAGGTGCTTATCAGGTGAGAAAACATGTCCTAAAATGTGTTTGTTACAGCTGACTCCTCTAGTGTTTCTGCATCAGTTTTGAGGAGAGTTGCATGGCTTTGTAATCAAAGCCTTCCTGAAAATGTTAAATCTGAGATTTTAATCTTCCCCTTAGATAAGGAGATTCTATTGGGCCCTTCTGCAGCTGCAGTATTGAAGTGCGATGAGGGAATAATGATACATGGAGTGACTCAGATTTTCCAACCTCCGTTTTAAACCAAATAATAGTATTTCCTCCTCCTCCTTGGCCTGCTTTTTCAGTAAACAATTAATCAAAAGGAGCCAGCTATGAAGTTAAAAAAATTTGGAAAGGAAACTGAAAAACTTAAAGGAAAGCTTCCATACCTCAAGGCCAGCCCCCCCCCCAGCCAGCATGACTGTCT
Organism: Protopterus annectens; assembly: GCF_019279795.1. Classification (NCBI taxonomy): domain Eukaryota; kingdom Metazoa; phylum Chordata; order Ceratodontiformes; family Protopteridae; genus Protopterus; species Protopterus annectens. Next base: position 187,956,095 of record NC_056737.1, on the reverse strand, counting down.
ACCTGTTCAGATCTCACTCCTACCTTGGCAATTTGCTATGTCCAAGCGACTTCATATTTTCTTATGGCATGAGATAGTGTCAGACAGTTGGGTTCAGATTAATGCATTCCACCAAGGAACCAGATTTCTGTTTTTTCTTCCATTCTTCACAACATGCTGTCTCTGGGGATCATAGAACCAGTGGATGTCAATCTCCCAGGAAAAAGCCATTTTTCAAAATTGTTTTGGTTCCCAAAACAGAAGGTTTCTGGAGGCCAGTGCTAGATCATTCTACTCTAGACCTTTTTGGCAAGGTTCTGAGTCCAGGATGGTATTACTTTTTACTCTTGTACCTTTGATTCCTCATGTAGTTTTCATGGTAAAGTTGGACCTAAAGGACGCTTGTCATCTCATTGCTATTGCCAAACATTTTAGGTGTTTCTTAAGATGTGCTGTATCTGGCTGTCATTGTCAGTACTCTGTGCAGTGGAGAGTGCAAAGGGTAAAACAGAGGGTATTCACAAAGGCCAAACTTCAGTCATTGCTTATTGCAGACTCCAGAGCATTCATATCTTTCTATATTTTGATGATTGTCTTATTTTTGCAAACATTTTTCCAGATGTCAAGAGGCTTTAGCAACTGTTCATGAACTTTTACTTGGTCTGAGGTTTCATGTCAGTTTGTAGAAGTTTTCTCTCTTCCCATCTCACAGAATGATTTTCCTGGGATGTCAGAGTTGGCCATGGGAAGAGTGTTCCTTCATCCAGATAAAATATATTTCAACGTTTTTCTTGAGTTTTTCCAGCCTAAGCCAAACATTGGCAGGAGAATTTCTCAGAATCCTAGGGACATGTTTTCATAGAGTCATATGTTTATAGGTTAGGTTCATAGGTAAAGTACAAGGCAATCAGTATGCGGTCCATTACAACCCCCCCCCCCCCATTCAAATGTTCCCAGTCTCTAAGAGGGCAAGACATGCTGTAGACCAGGAAAGAATTTGAGACTGCCCATCCAGGTGACTAGACTTACCTTGAAGATGACAAAGTTACTACTCTGCTTGACATGTAGTGGAAGCTTATTCCAGAGGTGAAGGAGATGTTAGGATATGAATCTATCATGCAAATATGTCTTTGCCAGACTACACTTGGGGAAAATACATTATTACTTCAGATCATTCTGAACACAGAGTCTACAGCCTTTGACTTTTCAGATTCCGGTTTTATGGTTTGTAAAGAGGAAGACTGGATGGAACAGATGACTTGCTATCCAGGTCTTCCATTCTTCCCTCTAATTCCGACCTCCAGTCAATCTCAAGAGGCATGTCAGACTGGGCCTGTGGACTGGTTTCAAAAGGGGTAAAAGTGCAAGCTCTGTGGGATCCAGTGGTCAGAGAGAGATGTTGACTGTCATCAATGCTTTAAATGCCTTGAAACAACTGTAGTCCCCAGGACCTATGCAAGTATGTGGTACATAAACATGGGGGCTTACCAGATCCTATCTTCTCTACAGACTGGTTTTGATAGCTTGGAAGGCAACAGTTCAGCTCAGTCTGGCTCTTTGGGCTTTATACATTTCATCAGAGAAACATGTTATGCGTGACAAGCTCATCAGGACCAGGATGGATGCCCATGTATGAAGAATTGATCCAGCTGTGTGGAACACTTGAAGCAGATCTGTTTTTCACCTCTCAGAACAAACAACTAAAGAAATTCTGCTCCAGGATTCCTTGCAGTCAAGCCTAGAAGACAGATGCTTTCTCGTTCCTGTAGAAGAGAATGCTCCTGTAAGTCTTTTCACCCTTTTCACTGATTACTGCAGTTCATCTAAGGAGCCAGAAGGACTCTAAAAATTGTGGTGGTAACTCCATTCTGGCCAAAGCAGCACTGGTTCTCCCTTCTTTTCAATATGGCTAAGGACAATTACCACAGTTCCCCAAAGACTGAATTTACTGACACAAGACGGAGTGTACTACACCATAGTGTGTAAACTCTTCAATTGACTGCCTGGATGATAGAATCCTCTGAGGCACTTTTTTTCTCAGGATGTGCAGCAGCTATTAAAGGAAGCAACAAGTCTACTACTAGAAAATTATATATTTGCAAATGGAAGAAATTTTCTAGTTGCTACTCAAAACCAAGACCATTTTCAGGCCTAGTTGCTTGCATGTGTTTCTTGAGCTTGTGTAAGTTACTGATCAGTAGTTTGTTGTAGTCTTCTATCATGGTACGCTTGTCATCCTTTTCTCCTCATCTGCCACTATCCTCTTTTGAATGATATACACGTTTAGCAGTTTTTGAAAGTGATAAATTATACTGACCCATCTAGGCAACAGGTGCCTTCTCCTTGGCATCTCAATTTTGTGCTTAAAAATAATTTATCTCCATTTGAACCAGTTTACAAGGCTAATCTGAGGGTCTTAACATAGAAGACTGTTTTTAATTGCTCTGACATTTGCTAGGAGAGTGTCTGAGTTAAAAACATGTATGGTTAGACAACCTTACCTCATTTTTCATAGGGAGGGGCTTCTATGAGAAAAAAAAAACATCTTACCTTTATGCCTAAAGTCATCTCAGAGTTTTATTTAAGCCAGACCATTAATCTTCTAGCGTTCATCTAAAGAATAAGGGAGAAATAATTATTTGCTCTCTGGATATACACAGGCAACTCAGATCGTACCTAGTCAAAACTAGACCCTTCAGGAAAGCTGAACAGCTGTTCGTCTGCTTTGAAAGTCAGAGGAAAGGGCAACCTGTGACTAAGCTATCTACAAATAGATGGTTGCCCCATGCAATTACTTTTTGTTATACTCTCTACAATAAGCAACTTCCAGTCAGGGTTACAACTCATTCAATAATGGCATTGGGTTCTTTTGTAGCTTTTTGGAAAGAGGTAGACACTAGAAACATTCTGAAGGCAGAATTTTAGTCCTTTGTTCATAACTTTACAAAGCAATACAAAATGGATTCCTTTTCCAGGTCCAGAATAAGCTTTGCCTGGACCATTCTATAGGGGCTCCTCAAGTTTTAGTCCTTGTCCTTCTCCCTTTTTTGTTACTTCTGACTAAGCTGTAGGAAGCTACATAAAATAGCTTAGACTACTGCAATGGTGATCCATATTTGAACATCGGACAGTTGTGTAACTTAATTTAACGTAACATTAGATGTTCTAATTTATTGCTTTTGCAGTAGATGTCTCTTCCCCCCAGCTCCATATTTTTTTCTGTTACTCTTCATGTTGTAGTTGCCAGGATAGGTTTAGTTATATCCTTTTGTATACAATTGTTTCACTTTGTTTCATGGTACAAATACAAATTTTTTTTGTCTCTTTCCTGGGCAAAAGAAAATGCTGAGAAGTAATTTGGTGCTCCAACTACCATTTATAGAGAGTACCTTTAGCTTGCCTGGCAGTTGGAGCATATGGAAGGCACCCAAAGCTTTGGGATGCTGTCTGGTGCATGGAATAATTCCTCAAATAGGTTAGGCTCTTTCAACAGTGATACATTTGAACATCTACAGATGTCCTTCTATTCTCATATTGCAGTATTCATTACTGTAGGGAGGTTGCTGCCTGCCGCACCGGACATGACAGCCATAAACTGACACTGGCTATAAAGATGACGTATGCACTTACCCACTTCAGAACTTTTCTACCACAGTGATCTTTGGACTTCTGATCACCAGCTTTGGGAAGCAATTGGCTCGCTTGATAGCTGTCCACTACAGATAAGTACCCTTTAAGGTTTATCTGAAGTAGTTTACTTCATTTGGTCTTCAACCTGTGGGAATACGGATCCGTATCGGATCCGAGCCAGCAAATAATACTAGCATCAGCTCCGAGTTCCAGACTCCTCTCCTTACCCATAATATACCTCCACTACCTTCCATCCCCAGATCTCATTTGCTGCGATTTGCTTATACATAGTGTCTTCTGAGCTCCAACTAGCAGTGGGTTATTTAACTACTTTAAGTAGAAAACTTTCACTTTTTTTCATCAGTCTAGATTAGTTTAGGTGCCCCTTCTCCCATTCCATCGCTTTGGCATTGATTGTTAGTCTGGTTAGGTAGATAGAGTGGTTTGTTCTGTGGTGCCCTCCCTCAGTGTTGTCTATAGTGTTTAAGTTCAAGAAAATATTTGCCTGTTTTTTTTCCAAGGCTTTCTTTCTTCACTTAGGATGGCTGAAAAGTTTGTGTTTAAGCGCTGCAAAGTGTGTGGCCATAAGCTCTCCCCAGCAGATGGCCACACTCTGTGTATGTGTTGTGCTTGGGTGTGGCCCACCTTAGTGTGGCTTGCTCCATTTGTGTGGGGTTCAACCCCCGAGCTTTAAAGGATAGGAAGGCCAAGTTGGCCCTCAAAGGTCTTCTTCCTCCTACCAACTCTCTTTCCTCGTCTTCGGCTTCAGTCACAGCAGCTGCTGTGACTGCCTCTCCCTCCTCTCTTCCTCTGCCCCCCCCCCCAGGCTGGGACTCAAACTCCTGCATCTAACTCTGTGGTAGCAGAGCAGAAGAGAGGTAGAGAAAGGGAGAGAGAGTCGAAGACAAGGGAAAAGAGGTCCCAGGACCTTGCTTCTCCAAGCACGTCAGCACGGACCCGTGACTCCCCTTGGCTCCAATCTCCGAGATTCTCCCCGATGCCAGAGGAGGCACATCCAGTCTCTCAGGCTTCGGTTCCCCAACCTGCCAGGTTGGAGCCCGTGGCCTCATTACGGTCAACCCGGTCCTTATTGGATATGGATCTGGATAAGATGATGAGGCGCTTTATCCATGCACAGATCCAGATGGGGGTCTTGCCAGCCCCCCCTCCCTCTGGAGGAGGAGCTTGCTTCCTTTCTTTCAACCAATTTCTCCTTCTCCAATCCGACCTTCGGCTTCGGCATACTCTGATCCGAGGTTGGCTTTGGTCAGGGGGTCAGTGCCGACGGTACTTGTTTCCTCGATGCCAACAGCTGCCTGGAGTGTTTCGGATCTGACCAGTTCGAATCTGAGCTGCTCTCGGAGCCGAAGCTTGGGTGTCTGATCCGAGGGAGTGGAACTATTTCTATCAGCTCTGACTTTGCCGGGCCAGGTTCCCTCCCTCGGAGCTCCGTCCACCTTGGGCCTGGCTCTGATTCTTGCATTGGACCCAGGGAGACCGGCCTCCTTATTAGCTTCCCAGGAGGTCCGCTCTCCTTCGGTGTTCAATGTGGTAGAAAGGGTCCTCTCCATTGGATCGAGACCCCTGACCACCCTCTCAGACTCCTCCCAGACCCCCTCAGCTCTGTCTACAGTCCCCATTGTCTTACCAGAGGGGACAGCCCATGCTCAAAGAGCCCCAGATGGTCCCCCCCTCGAGGAACAGATGGATTGCGAGCACCCCCGGAGAGCCCCACCGGAGATGTGCCTCGCAAGCATACGTGCAAGAGGAGGCACTTGGACTCCCCTGAGTCACTCTCTGAGGACACAGATTTAGATGATGGAGAGAGTTCCCCAAGATCACCTCCAGAGGATGTCTCCTTTGGAGATATCATGAAGATCCTGAGCCGGTTGGGAGGTTGGTCTGCCCCCAAGCCCTCTTCTGATGAGTCTGTGTTCCTGGAGGTTTTTGGCATGGGCCCGTCTACTTCCTGGGTGTCCCCTCCCGTGGATCCTTTAAACCTTGCTATGAGAAAGCAACCTAAACCTTTAATAGTAAAAATACAATCCTACCAGCAGAAGGAGTGGATTTTGACAAAACTGTGGCAGAAGGACAAAGTACTAAAATGGAAGACAGCAGAGCGTTTCTGGAGAATGATTACTCATTGTACACCAGACAGGAGTAAATTTATTCCACTATTCAGGGAATGTCGAAAAGCAGGTATGAGATTCAAACTGCTGTATCCAGCTAGCTTCAAAATATTCTTCCCTGGAGGGACAAAATCATTTTTTGATGAAGTACATGCTAAGCAGGAAATACAAAAGTTTCTCTAACAAAAATTGAGCTGTAAAACAGAAGGAGGTTCTGCTTATTGATGACAAAGACCCCAGAGAGACATTGCCAGTAAAACCTTTTCCAGTGTTTCGACAGAAAATGCTTGTGCATGTTTAGTGTGCAGCTGTAGGTTTAATTACTTTAAGGAAGTAATGACCTTTCACTGTTAAACTTGCTGCATTTTACTGTTTACAATTTGGAAATGCACCGTTTCAGCTTAATTTAGTCTGATTTTGTTAAACAGCTTACTAGAACACATTGCTGTTACTGCTTTTAAATTGGAACTGAGTGCTCATACCAGTGTTTGGCTGCCATGTTGTTTATTCCATCGGTGTACTGTTTCAACCTGTGTTAGATTTTACTACTTAGGTTATTTGAGTGCCTATTCTGTTACTGTGTTGTGTGGAAACTGAGTGATTTTACTGTAATTTTATGTCCTGCCACCATGTTGCTCAGTTCTCTTGGCATGCATTACTAAGTAGCAACAAATAGCTGGAAAAGTTTACTGACAATGAATTACTCTGCATTCTGTGAAATTAAGGTGGCGATAGACTGAATTTCATATTACTGAACAGGGTGACTTTCGTTTATTGTAACAAAAATATACAATTTTCCAAAGCTTTGCATTTATTTTATATTCCAGCTTTCTCTAAGTCCAGGTTCAACCTGCTCTGTTTGCCCTCGCTTCACTCAGATTCACTCCACTCCTCTACCGCCATTCCCATCCACCCCAACTTTCCTCAAATGTATACAGTCACTTTAATTAACCACACCTCCACAACCATTGCATTTCCTTCTTCCAGTCAATCCTAGCTATCCAGTCAGTCAAAACTACCTCCTCCACCCTATTACTGTAATTAACTCTTAACTACCCTCACTTCTTTCACTCAACATACAAATGTTACTCATCCTACTTAACTCCCTTCTTCTACCCACTCTTTCCTAGTCCACCTCCTATCACTCCCACTCGTCTCCTACTGTCTCCCTGAATCAGTACATTCCACTAACCTCTTTAAACTTCTCAATAGCTCCATCACTGTTTACTCAATTTCAACCTCTCTTACATACATTTAAAATACTTCTCCCTCCCTCTCTCCCCACAAAACCTAAACCCAAACTTCTCTTCTACTACCCCCTTACCAGTGCATACATACCCTCCTTTCCAAGCCTGCAAGCCGGCAATATTCACACCAATCCTGGCCCACCTTCCAACCCAACCACAGATATTCATACTCACCACTCTAACTACTCTAACACCTCCACCGCATTACCTGACCTTTCTCCCTCTTCATCCCCTATACCCCCTATCTAAACTCCTCAACCTCACACCCTAAAACCTTGAAAATACTCTGTCAGTATTCACATTGCTAACAAAGTTACTTCTTTCTATGTCCTTATCTCATTCTAGAACCCTGACACTCTCACCCTTTCAGAAACATGGTTACAACCCGATATTATGGACTCTGAAACCACACCCCCACTGGTTACAACATCCTCTGCCTCGATCGACACAAGAAATGAGGTGTTGGTATACCTGTCGTATACTCTTAACATATTTTTTCTCTATTCTCTGCTTACATCTCCTCCCAGTTTCCATCCAACTGAAATTCTTATTGCTAACTGTAAATTAAATAATCACAAAAACCTAGCCATAGTAGCAATTTATATCCCACCTGGGAACAACATCCCTACTCTTAGTTTCTCTGCTGGGCATCTCAAAACATCTCTTATGAAACTATCATCCTAGGTGATGTCAATATTGACTGGAACTCCCTTAATTCCTACTCTCCCAATACTAGCATCAATCTCTTTGGATTTTCTCAACTCATCACCTCTCCCAACCATATCAATAAACATCAATAAACATACAAATAACAGCACAAACCTTGACTGGATCCACACCTCTAACCCAAATCTGTATCACAATGCCACCACTCTACCTGACCATCTCCCTACCCATATATTATGACACTCACCTCATCTGCTAAAACCTCACCAATACAAAGACAGCCGTAATCTCTCTAATTTCTGACAGATACCTTCAATAATCTTCTCTCCTGTATTAACTGGTCCTTTCTCTGCCCTCACTCTCTACAAGGCTGTCTCCAAATTTAACAACACATTCCCGAGTATCCTAAACTCCTTAGCCCCACTAGAAAAATAAGAACAAAAACAAACTTTGCTCCATGGTTAACCCAATCCACCCATAAACTAATGCTTAAACATGACAGCACCTGGAAAACCTGAAAACAAAAACTCCCATCACAATCTCCAAACCTATAGAGAACTTAGGAACCTACCCAAGAAACAAGTTGATCTGGACAATAAAAACAATACTATCAAAACCACTAGATAACTCCAACATGCAAAAGTTTTGAAATAGTATCAACAAATTCTTACATCCAGGCAACCCTTCTACCCCCAGCTCCTGTCCTAACAGCTCATCAACAGACACTGCCTCCTTTCTTAATTCCTTCTTTATCAACTCTATAAAAAAGTTAATTAACCTGACAGCACCTCTCTCTCCTCTTCTGATCCCCTTCCCTCTACCAATTCCACCCAGTTTTGTCTTACACCTGTCCTTACTGCATACATCAAATCTCTTCTTACCAAACTGAAAACCTGCTCCCCCCTCTGCTGACAACTTATCACCTCTATTCCTTAAACTTGCAGTTAACTCTGTTGCACATCCAGTCTCCATATTAGTAAATAGGTCAGTTCAATTGAACACAGTCCCTGACATCTGGAAAAAATCCTATGTCATACCCCTCCACAAAGGTGGCAGTTGAATTGAACCAACCAACTACAGACCTATCACCATACTATCCCCATTATCCAAAATTGTAGAAAAATGTATTCATAACCAGCTTCTCAAACACATCAAATAAAACAACCTGTTAACTCCCACCCAGCACAGTTTTCATCCTCACCACAGCACCATTACAGCTCTCATTTCATTTACACAGAATATCGCCATAGCATAGGACAATAACAAACTAGGTTCATGCCTCTTCGTTGACCTTATCTAAAGCCTTCAACACTGTTTCCCATACCATGCTGCTCTCAAAACTTTCTTCCCTTAACCTCTTCTCTTCTACTATACTATGGTTCTCCAGTTACCTAACAGATTCCAATCCGTCAAATGGCCTTCTGTCTCCTCCCAGTCCAAATAGGTGTGACCCAAGGGTCAGTCCTTGGACCTCTCCTTTTTAATATCTTTACAAATAACCTACATTCTTCCTGTCCAAACTCCTCACTAATAAAATACACAGACGACTCCACTATTATCTCATGCTCTGATAACCTTCCCCACCTCTTTGCTCTTATTTAAGATTCTCTCCTTTCAGTCAAAAAATGACTGACCAATAATCAACTACTTCTCAATCCTAAAACAAAATACTTGTACTCTCCCTCTCCAAATCACTACAGCAACACAAAAATACCTTCACAGTATCTTCTCTTAGTAATACACTTATCTCTGTTGAACCACATACTAAACTTCTGGGTGTAATCATAGATGACCAGCTTAAGTTTGACATACATATTCAGCAAGCCATCACCAGTATTCAGTCCAGTCTATTAGCTAAACTTGAAACCACCTACAACAAATACTCAGATTTGCTGCCAACTTTCCCTATCGATCTCACCACTGCATAGCTTTAAAAATATCTACAATGGCTTGAGCTACATAACAAACTCTTTCTTCCCCAACTCCATCTAACACACACAATCTTAAATTAATCCTATCACTGTCTTGCCCTCACAGACCTCATCACTCCCTAACTCTCCTAAGCGTAACCTACGCAGCACAGATCTGCACCTCTCAGACATCTACAAACCCAATAAAAATATTGACAAACTTTTATACAGCCACTCCGTCTCCAATGCCAGGAACAAACTTCCTCTTTCTCTAAGATAAACAGCAACTTTCTTAACTTCAAAAAACTTCTAAAGGACTTATTAATTCCTGGACCTGTCCTTGTCCCACTCCTACCTAAACTACTCCCTTTCCTCTTCCTCTTTCCCTTCCCCTCTCAGCTTGCACTCTTTACCACAACTACTCAGTTAAAGTCTGTATGATATTGTACCAACCTTGAATTTCTCTCTGATGGTAACTGTTAGATAGAATCTAACTTTTTATATTATATTTTTAATATGTACCATGGCTGTTTAAACCTTCAGTATTACGTGTTTCATTTATAAGTTATATTCTGTTTCACCTGTGTATATACACTTGTATGTTCATATTGCATGATTTTTTTTATATATTTGTTTATCTGTGGAGCTTTTCTCCTTGGGTCTCCACTGGAAAAGGGCTCTGCAGCCCAGTCGGACTAACCTGGTTAACAAATGTCAAATAAATAAACATGTGAATTTGATAAGGAAAGTTTTTTAGGATGGTTATTCAGCAGAATACCTTGGTACAAAAGAAAAGAAAAATACTTATATTAATTGCAAGAGGAGCACCAATAGTAATAGAAGAAGACAAAAAAGAGAAGCATTTTTATTTATTTATTTGAAATTTGTTGACCATGTTAGTCCAGCTGGGTCAGAGCCCTTTTTCAGTGGACACCCGGGAGAATAGCTTCACAAATACATAGACACTCAAATACATAACTACATTGACATAAAACATTGCTATTTAAACAAAAGTTACAAGTAGAGAAAGACAAAAAAATTATGATGAGTTTAAAATGAGATTGCAAATAGATTCTAAAAATCAGCAAAGTACACCTAGTACAGTACAGAGTAAAAGGTAAACAAACAGCAAAAATGTACATTCTTTATCATCAGTTCAGCTGAATAGTAGCAGTGGGAAAGAACTAGTTACGCACAATCATTTCTGTTTGGATCTATAGACAATGCAGGTACAAGGTAGAGAGATTATAACAAGTAGGAGTAATGTAGAGAAACATAGTGGAAGAGAAAGGAAGTAGGGTGACACACATATGGGAGAAGGCAGGGTGGCAGAGAGGAGTAAGGTCAATCTGGGGGATGATTACACTGACATAGTCTTGTATTTTATTGCTTAGGTGTTTTTTTTACTGCATTTCTGAACTGGTGTTTGGGCTTAATATTTCAAATGTCTAGTGGAAGTTTATTCCAGTTCTCAGCTGGTGAATAACTGTAAAGGTTTTTGCCAGTGTTGATCTTTGGCTTGTATATAGAAATGAGATGTTCTGAGCTCAGAAGCATCCTAGGTGGGGAGTAGGAAGAGATAATCGAGGTAATGCTGGGACAAGAAAGATGGCTGGTGCAGTATAGAGTGAATTATCTGAAGCTGAGAGAGGAGAAGGTTATGGGGAAGCTCTAACCAGTTCAGTTTCCTGAGTGTTAAGCAGTGACGAGAATAGTATGGCAGTTCAGCAGCAAATTTGGCAACCTTGTAGGTGGATTCTAATTTAGAGAGGTGTGGTTTGTAAGTTGGTGAGAATATGAGAGCTGTAAAGAAGGTATGGTAGTAGGTAGGCATGGGATAGGGCTGTCTTGGCTTTACTGGATAAAAAGGTTTTGTTCTTGTAAAGGAGTCAATGTTTTTGGTGGGTTTTCTTAATGTTACTGAGTACATGTAGGTCAAATTTAAGATGGTCATCAATAATGATCCCAAGTAGTTTGGTGTGAGTTTAAAGTGTGATAGGTGTGTTATTTTGGGACGTGATAGCGAAAGAAGGTTTTAGATGATACATTTTTTTGGGACAAAAAGCAAGAGTTTAGTTTTCTTTGGGTTTAAGATTAGATAGTTTTGGTTGAGCCAGTTTTCAATAGACAAAAAAGGAGTTCTGAGTTGTAGTATGGAGATCGGAGAGGGTATCGGTTATGGTGATGACTGTGGAGTCATCAGCATATTGTACCACTGATGACTGTGAAGGTGAGGTAAATAATCAATTGGTGAAAATATTAAATAGCAGTGGGCCGAGTATTGAACCTTGGGGAACTCTCATATTTATAGGGAGTTTTGGGGAGATAGCAGAAAGCCATTTTACAGATTGGAAATGATTGCTGAGATAACTAGAAAACCACTAGATAGTAGAGGTGGATAGGTTGAGTTCAGAGAGTTTATTTAAGAGGAGGGGGTGAGAGACGGTGTCGCCTGACTAGTTTGTTCTTGTCTCTAGCTTGTGAGATGGTGTTGATGAAGGAGATGAGGGCAGTAGGGGTACTGTGACTAGGGCGAAATGTATGTTGGGTGGGGGGTGATTAGGTTCTCTTGTATGAGGTATTGTAGGATTTGTTTGTGTACACATTTTTCCAGGATCTTTGAGAGGGGTGATGGAATTGCAATGGGCCTAAAGCTGGATAGTTTGGTACAGCTGCCACCTTTATCCTTTATGGATGGGTAAGGTGTAGAATGTTTTCCAGATTTGCAGGGACTTTGGCCTCAGGACTATGGAGTTGGCTGCTTTCTGGAGAAAGAGTGGAGGGAGACCATCTGTTGAAGGGGAGCAAGGTTTAAGAAGCAGGGATTTAATGTAGTTGGTAGATACAGTTTTCAGGAAGAATGCTGAGGAGGTGTTGGAGTGTTTAAGAGGGTTGTTGGGTGGGGTAGTATCAGTGTTGGTGTAAGGATGGTTGGTTAGTTTGCTAATGGAGTCTATAAAATAGGAGTTAAATTTAGTAGCAGTTTGGAGAGGAGTGTTTGTAGGGCTAGGTTGGAGAGAGAAGGGGATGTCTGGATGAAGGATTTGGTTAATTGTATGCCAGAATTTCTTCTGGTTGTTTAGGTGTCTCAGAAGGGTTTGTGTAGTAGTTTCTCTTGTCATTGTTGACTGTAGATGTAGATTTGTAGTACTAAGGGGTCTACTGGCAAGGGTAGATGATTACACTGGCATCTATTTATATTCCACCTAAAACTGCTATAATGGAGGTTAAGAAAATTCTGGGAGAAATAATCAGCTTTCAGCAAGGAATATTACTTATAGGTAGAGACTGGAATTTGATTTGCAGCAGTGAAGATGTGTCGGGGGGGGGGGAGCCCAGAAGGGAAAATATAACAAATGAAGGTAGATTTTTGAAGGTATTTATGAAGACATTTGGCATGGAATATATAAATTCAGTACTAGGAATTCAGAGTAAATTTACATATTATTCCCCAAGATATAAAAACTGGGCTAGGCTAGACAGAATTTACATTTCACAGGAACATGTGCATTTAATTGAAGGTCTTGATATGCACCCAATAACTATTTCAGATTATGCATCAATAATAACTAAAAGAAAAATATAGGGTAATGAAATAAAAACGAGACTGGCACTTTCCAACCTATCTGTTGAAAAGAGAGGAATTTAAGGAATAGGTAGTGGAGATTATTCAGGAGCGATTAGAAAAGAGAAATTTCTTCTGAAAATATAGTTAGGGTGTGTGATAAAATTAAAATAGTGTTTAAAAATTGGGTGAAAATAAAAGAAAAGGAGGTATGGTTCAGAAGTAACAAGAATTATTTAGAGGGACTGACAAATGTTAATGTGTTGCAAAATAGGGTGAATCTCACAGAACAAGAAGGGGAGCAACTACAGAATGCTACACAGAAAATAAGGGATTACCTCGATAATATACATGAGTTTAGAAATATTGCTGTTAAGCAGCTGTTTTTTGATAATAACTCTAGAGCACAAAAACATTTAGCACAACAACTCTGGCAACAGAAGGTCGAAGGGGCTGTCGCCAAGCTCCTGTAAAAGTATTAGAAATAGTTTGGAAATTCTATGAAAGTCTGTATAAAACAGAGAAATATGGAAGTCAAAAAAGGTGCAAATAGAAATATGTATGGAAGAATTAAATATGCCAAGGTTAAAGACAGATGAGGTTCAATTACTAACAGTTAGGATAGGAGGAGATTAGATAAAAATGGTGATGTATCTACAGGAAAGTCTCCAGGAATAGATGGCATTCCTGAAGAAGTTTGGAAGCTAAGAGGGAAAATAACTGATAAAGATCAGGAAGTTTTTTAACGGTATTTTAAGAAGAGAAGTACCAACATCCTGGAAGAAAGTGGTGGTAGCTTTAATACCTAAAGAGGGTAAAGATCCATCAGATCCAGCTTCATACAGGCCCACTTCATTACTAAACCATGATTTTAAAGTGTCTGTCTATAATGGCTAAAGCAATGGCAAAAGTGATGCCAAAATTGATAGATATGGGTCAGTGTGGTTTTGTGGAGGGGAAGCAAACATTCGACAACATTAACAGAGCCTTGATGATCCAGCGGGAAGCAGAATGTAAGAAAATATCACTGTAGTTGGTGGGTCTTGATGCAGAAAAAGCATTTGACAGAATAAGCTGGTACTTTATGAGCAGGCAATGGAATTATTTGTATTCCTTGATAAAGTTATTAGCTTGATTAGGAGGATATATGAGGGATTGGGTGCAAAAATTGAAGTGGATGGTTCCTATCTGATAATTTCTGCTTGAGCAGAGGAATCAGACGGCTGTCCTCTTTCGCCTTGTTTATTTGCATTATATTTAGAACCATTGGCAAAGAAAATAAGGGTTTAAGAAGTTCAAGGATATAATTGGTATGGTAGTCAAGCCACAGATAATATTATTTTATACCAGATAAAACTAGAAACGAACATTACAGCATTGTTGAACATTTTTACACAGTTTCAAATGTTTTCAGGATACAAAATGAATGAATTTAAAATGAAGGCAATAGGAGTAAATTATGTACCCACACAAGAATTGGTTCAGTAATAACCATGTTTATAGGGGCTTGATAAAATGAAGTATTTAGGAGTATGGATTAAAAATGATTCCAATGTGGCAGTTAAGGATATGTGGGAAGAGACTAAACAAAGGATAATACAAAAACTGAAAAATTGGAAGCTCTGTTATATAACCATGGACATTAAGATACACGCATTTAAAATGTTTTTAGTCCCTTTAATCTTATACACAGGTCAGGCATTTTTTATCAAGCATAGAAGAAGTTGTGGATAGCAATTACTAAAGAGCTGAAGGATTTTATCTGGGAGGGGAAGACGGCAAGAGTCAAGTGGGATAGCTGAATCTTCCAATAGAACAAGACAGATTGAGATTACCCAATTTGAAGGGGTATTTCAGAGCTACACATTTAAAGCTCCTATACATAGCACAAGCAGAAACCTATAATTCAAAGTGGAAAGGGGTGATGATGAAATAGGTGAAGCTCAAGAAGGAGAGGCTGGGATTTTGGGTGTAGACCTTTAGGACAATAACAATAATCATACAGAATATTATATTCATAAAGTAAAGCCAACACTGGAATGGAGAAAGAAGATTCTGCTGATAGGGATGACTGCAATTAGACATACATGCCAAAGGCTAGAGGGGGGCTGGGATTTATTTGAGAACACTGGCAAATGAACCACTGTATTGGGAGCAAATAACTAGAGAGGGAAAGGTAATAGAATGGGAAGTTGCCAAGAATTTATTTGGAGTGCAGGTTAGAGATTGCCTTTCCTGTCAAGGATCGATATCAGAGTATAGGCAAAGATAAAGAAATGGGGGGGGGGGGGGGTCCTAAACAAAAGACCAGCACTGGTAGAGTTTTTAGTAGAATCTAGAACATATGTTGCTGTTAAAAAGGAATAATTAAGTAGAGCATATAAAATATTGCATGATAAGTATAAGTATCAGTCATAGGAGGTTAGAAAGGATTCAGAAGAGAGGTTGGATATCCAATTCACAAAGAAACAATAGGGGATTTATGTATGTCTCCCAAATATGCAACAAAATCTAGAAGATTTAGGATTTTTGCTTGGAAATGCTTGCATAGATATTTTTATACCCCAAGTAGACGCCAGAAATTTTTTTCTCAGGTGGACAGCAAATGTTGGAGGTGTGATGGGGAAGAAAGAGGTAATTGGTGACATATTTTCTGGGAGTGTAATGAGTTGAGAAACTTTAAATATTCCCTGCAGACTACTCTGTCAGAGATTGGGTGAACAAATTGGTGTAACTACAGAAATTATTTTTCTGACATGTTATACAGAATTGGATTGCCTAGACATAGTAAGGTCTTCCCGAGTCTAATTATGGTGGCTGCCAAAAAAGTAATTACTGGAAAATGGAAGTCAAAGTCTAAACCAACTGTACTAGAAGTAGTGAATATAATAATAGAGATAAAACAACTGGAATTGAGATCTTTAGAAAAGGGTAGGATCAAATTACATATGAAAAAAATGGGAATTATGGGAACAATACGTACAGGGGAGAAATGAGTGTTAAAACTAGGTAGGATTTGAACTGGCTATGTAATATTTGACTGACAATGATCGGGTAGATAAGTGTTATATAATGTTTGCAACTAGGATTGTGTCAATATGGTTTGTGATGTAAAATGCTTGCAACTAAGATTGTCAGTATGGCTTTCATTTATATAAATGTATGATTGTCAGTGTCCTAAGTGATAATTTTCCTTAAAAGTAAACACTGTAGAACTTCTAAGGTGGCTGCACTTTAAGTAACCTCTTATTTCTAGCTCAACCAGTGTGAAAACATAAACTCAACAGAGAAGACCAGTAGACTTGTGTTTATAAGTACATTTCAGTAACTGGCTAGTAGGTGTACTGCCTGAATGCCAGGAATATAGAAATACAGAAGACCTGGAAAAAATCAGCTACATAAAGTGAGAAAGAAGCACTGACTGGGGAAAGTTCTGCAACTGTTCAGCAAAAAGCAATGCAACCTTCAGACATATCTTCTAATAACCTACAGGAAAAGGTAAGACAGCTGCATACAGACCTAGTTAAAATAAAACACTGATGGAGTATATTAACACAAACAACAAAAGGCTGGAGAAAAAGGAAGAAGCTTTAAACAAATATTCAGATGAGATGATAAACATACCTCTCAACCTAGAAACATCAAAAATCTGGACAAAGGCCCATAAAAAATAGGTACAAATCTGTACACTGATTAACATAAAAGTTGCATACATAATTATGTAACCCCACCCTCTCCAATGGAATTGTGGGATATCAGCTTTCAAACGCAAACTGAAGAACAGAGAACCAAAATATGGCCCCAGACCCATATCCTGTAGTAAATGGTAACCATTTTTTTTAATGTGTAGCAGTGATGTTCACTGGGAAGGAAGATGATGATGAACCTTAGGATTTTGTTTTTGGTGACTTGCAGTATGTGTTTTTTATGGTAAAAGTAGGGCATTTAATGGTGGCAATATTCTAATCTTTGCAAAAGAATATTATAGTTTGCTAGGACCTCCAAAAGTAATTCTCCAAGGCCTACTGATCAGTGGCATAGCTACAGTTTGTGCCGCCCAGGATTTTCTTTCAGTTTGCTGCCATTCCCTCCCTCACAAAATCATGGGAGAATGGGAACTTGACAACCCAGGAGAGTAGAGGTTTACAGCAATGAATGATGAAATAGTGATTAAGCAAGCTGATAGAGGGGGAGCAATAGTTCTAATGGATAAAGAAGATTATGTGAATGCTATGTATACATTTTTGCAAGATGAAAATATCTTTAAAAAGATCACTTTTCAAGAGATAAAGGTGTGTATTAGTGAGTGTAATATGGCCATTTATGACATGCAATTTAATAATGGTCTGTCAAAAGAATTGTTTAATTTTTTCACTGTATCATGTCCAAAAATACTGATTATATATGGTATACTGAAACTGCACAAATCATTAGTACACGCCCCAATGAGACCAATAGTATCAGGAAGGGGGTGGATTACAGAACCAATATCAGTATACCTTTAGGAAAGTTTAAGTAAATATCTGCCTTTATGTACTAGTTATCTGAAAGATACTAATGACTTTTTACAGAAATTAAAGAACTGGCATATATCTGAAAGTAATATAAACTACATCTTTGCTACACTAGATGTAGATTCCCTCTTTACAGTTATACCCAAAGAATATGGGATAGAGGCAATCCGTAGTTTCCTGAACAAGGAAACAGACATGCAAGTGGGAGAGATAGAGAATATATGCCATCTACTAGATATAGTTCTGACAAAGAATGTGTTTCTGTTTGATGAGGAACCATATTTACAGATAACAGGTGTAGCCATGGGTACAGCAGTGGCTAACACCTATGCTAATTTAGTACTGCATCAATGGGAGAAGAATATGATGTTTGGTACAGGAAATGAGGGGAAAGAGAATATATTATATTATGGCAGATATGTAGATGATTGTTTTTTGGTATGGAAAGGGACTGAAGACACTTTGAGAAGTTTTGTACACTATTTAGAGAGCACTACAACCTTTTTCCGGTTTAAAATAGTTTGCTCCCCAAAAAGATAGCTTTCATAGATGTGACTATAGAAAGAAAGGGTGAAAATATTGAGACCAGTGTACATAAAAAAGAAGTACAAGTTGGTAGGTATGTACATAAGAATAGTATGCATCCACCACATATATTCAAAGTAATAGTAAAATCCCAAATGCTAAGGGTGAGTAGGCTGAATACTGATGATGGGGTATGTGAAGAACAATTAAATGATATGGCCACTGAATTTTTAGAAAGGGGTTACTCGTATAGAATGGTCAACCAATATGTAAAAGAAACTTTAGAAGCTAGAAAAATTAATAATATGGTGGCATTTAATATTAGGCAAAAAAGCGCAACAATGAATATACATAAAGCAGAAGTAGTAAGATACTTAACAACGTATAATTTAAGAACTGAGCAGGTGAAGAAGGTAATAGAAAAGAATTGGGGCATTTTGATGGCTATGCCTGAAATATGCCAGATATTGAAAAATAGGCCTTTCTTTGCATATAAAAATGCTCAAAGTCTGAAACTCAAACTATACTATAAAGACTTTCCAAAACAGAACAATGGAAGGCAAAATAGTTTTAAAATGGGTACCTACCCCTGTATAAATTGTACTTGTTGTGATGATATTTTTAAAAATGACACTACTTCATTTATTCACCCAATAACTAAAGAAAAATTTGTATTTAAATGTACGGCAACATGTAATACAGAAAATATTGTTTACCTGGCAACCTGTACAGTGTGCTCATGTTTTTATGTTGGTAAAAGCAGCAGGAAACTTAAATATTGTATTATAGAGCATAAGTCAAATATACGTAGGAGAATGGAAATTAATGCCTTAAGTAAGCATGTAATGGAAAATGGAAGTGCCCATGGCTTTAAATTCAGAGTAATAGACATAGTACATAAGCAGATTAGGGGTGGGGACCTAAACAATGTTCTAGAGAATAGAGAATATACTTGGATAATTAGGCTGAGAGCTGATATGAAACCAGGACTAAATAATGCACTGACTATTACAACAAATATTAGTTAAAAAGCAGAAAGAAATAAGATAAGGAATGGTTTTATGAATTTTAATATATACATTTAATATATACTTTTTATACATAGAAATAATTTTAAAGTAATTAAATGATTATTGTAATTATTTTTGTGTTGATAGGCTGGCTGTTATCATGTGACTGTTTAATTGACTATTTAAGGTTTTAGAATTCAGTATAGGTATTTTAAGACTGATGAAGGATTTGTATTCCGAAAGCTTTGTTGTTTTATTAAAGTATCTGGTGTTTGTCTGGAGTTGTATTTATTGGAGAATGGGATCTCCCCATACACGACCCTCCCGGCTCCCCCTGCAGCCATTCCAATGTCCCATTACTTGGCTATTTCACCCTATGTACATAAGCACTGTAATATGCATACTGCTTTACTTCTACACTGCTTTGGATTTCATTTAAAAGTTTTATTTTACATTTTACAGCACAAACACTAATATATATCTGCTAAACAAAGCAACGCAGTCTCACAATGAAAATAGACTTAGCATTAAAACTTCTCTGCCCTTGAAACTCACATTCATTGAAACTCACATTCAAAGAAAATGTATCTGGCTAGTGGCAGATAAAGATTATCTTAGGGTTGTTTTCAAATCATAGGCCCCTTGCACATGAAACATACATGTGTTCTTTGATACACCTTCCTGATTGTATTAAATTATATTCCTTGTATAATACAGTACAGTTGTTACAGAGGGCATTTTAAAATTATTGTTTTGAACATTTTTCCAGTAGACAGGGAAATAAAATGCATGAACCAATAACGACAAAACTGCCCATTTCAGGACATTTTGATCATAAAAGTCTATCGAAACTTCTACAGTCCACCAATATCAGTAAATATGCACAATCTCTGCAGAAGTAAAAGTCATTTGAATAATTCCGCATTAAAGAGATCTGTAACTAGTGAAGAGGTTGCTGCTACCAAACAACTTTATATTTCATTGTTTCATCTACAAATAAAGTGCCTGCTGCCCTTGAGAAATAAATTGCCTATGTTACATTAAAAAATAAGCTAGTAATATTGCAACAGGGAATGGATGGCAAGTTGATAACAGGTTTATAGTTACTAGTTATTGCCATCAAAGAGGACATTTTCAGGACTGCAGCGCCCATCCCCTTTAAAAGTACAACACAGTACAGTATCAGCAATGCATCTACATAGTGTGGGAGTAGAACCCACAGCCTTTTGCATTAAAAGCAAGTATTCTACCTGTTATGTTACTAACAATACAAGCAAACTTGGCATACGCAGCACTAAACTTCTCTTCCCTTGAAGCTCTCAGCTCTTTGTAAAATCCACTCGACACTCAACTGCATCTCTCAACTTTGCAGCACAAGAAATCTGGAAAAAGCCAAAACTCCCTGAAGCTCTCAGCTCTTTGCAAAATCCACTCAACACTCAACTGTATCTCTCAACTTTGCAGCACAAGAAATCTGGAAAAAGCCAAAATTTATTGGGGGGGGGGACAAAAGCCCAAAAAACAGGGACACATTTTAAACATTGCTTGTATATCTTGGAAAGTTGCTAGAATAAACTGTTGTGTTCCCACCATACATTTCGTGAAAGTTAGGAAGACTGAAACTTAAATGGCTATCATATAGTGAAGTCACTTCTCACCATAGCTATCAACTTCTTAGCACAAAAAACCTGGACAAAGCCAGTAAAGCTATATTTCTTTTTTCTCACTGTTGAAATGAATATTCAACTGTTTTCAAATAAATTGTTTTAGGGTCGCACTATTTTTACCTGTCAAATAATGTTTCACTTTCACTTGATAAGTAAATAGAAAGACAGAAAGGAAACCAAGTTGGTTCATTTTTGTAAGTGAAATGATTGACAAATGACAATGTTGGAACAAGAGCCTCAGACATGCAAATTACTTATTTCGGCTTTTTCTCAGTTAGGGTTGCCACAGGAGAACAATGGTCTGCAGAACGATTGGCAGTGGAGTTTTATGGTGTCGAGCTGCCAGCCCAGTACCCGACCTTCCACTGAAGGCACACACTCACACCTATGGCCAATTTAGTGTCCAGTCCACCTACAGCATGTCTTTGGTATGTGGGAGGAAACTGGAGCACCCAGAGGAAACCCATGTGAATGCAGGGAGGGCATGCAGACTCCACACAAAAGGCACCCCAGCAAAGAATCAAACCAGAGAACCACTTGCTGTGAGGTGGCAACACTAACTGCTGCACCACCGAGGCTGCCCCCAGACATGTAAATGACTGACTTGTCAAAATGGTTCCGAAGATGTCATATACTGACAAAAGCACTAAACCATGATTTTCTGCATTAAACTACTTGTTTGTGAGTCTTGAGCTGTATGGTCATTTTTCTTGGGATGGCTTGTCAAAATAACGAAGAAGCAACATGCCCAGACTTGTAAATAGTTGTTTATTATAGCTGTGTGTTCTATACTAGCTGTACATCATAAAACATACAGAAACGAGAGAAAAGAAGATTCATTCTGACCTCTACTTTGCAATGCCTAATGTCCATATCCAAATTTAGAATACTTGCAAAAAGTGATTAAGGTGTCTTTTTCCTTTTTTTTCATTTATATACCTTTAGCTTTCCACATCATATATTTCCAACTATTTATAAACTTCATATAAATTATTTGCAAACACTGTATGTAGAAGCTAATTCTATGAATACTAATTAATATTACAATATGATAAAATGCTGGTCCTACAGGAGTATAGCCTAGTGTGCAATATAGCTTTCAAGCATGAGAAATGAAGTTTGAATCATTGGACTTCAAAGAAATCCCACTCAAAGTCATGCTAAGCGCATACATATTCATGCATAGCGTACAAAACACACACACACTACATATATATAGACAGAGAAAGAGAGTATGACATAACATCAAACTGCAACTTTCTTGGATGTTGATGCATCAAAAAATATACCTTGACTTTTTTTTCAGTGAAGCAAGCCCCATGCTTTCACACACATTCATATATACTAACTTCAAGATTGCATAGCTCTCAAACTCTTAGCACAAAAAACCTGGACAAAGCCAATAATAGGGGAATACAGTCCCAAAAATAGGGACACATTTCAAATATTGATTTTATAAACTTAGAAAATTGCTAGAATAAAAGGTTTTGCATTAGCATGTATTTTCTGAAGAATATGAGTTCTGAAATTCAAATGCCTGTCATTATTTAGTGAATTCAATCCTTACTAATTTGCCACAAATAAATCCAGAAAAACACAGATTTTATGAGGAGCAGAACAAAAATATGAGGCAAAAATCTGGAAAGTTTTCACAACTGGTGGGTGGAGAATTCAGGCTCTTGCTACTTGTATCCAAGGTACAGGGTTTGAGCCTGAGTAACTCTAGTCTAGCCACCAGGTATATTTAACTGGGGCATTTTATACGCACACACACACTACTCTTGTGTAACTAAACAGTCAGAACCAGTCATTCACACACTGACGGTATTCCAGTATGCACAGTCACACTAGTAAGAAGAAAGAACCAAATTCCTATGAAACGGTCTCACTAAGAAAAACAGATCACTGATATCAGCTAAACGGATTCCTTACCTGGAGCCATTCGCCATTCGCACACTGTATTTTGTTAATATAAACAGTTGCCGTATATTCCAATATCAATGGAACAGTGAAATGGTCGCATGCACTAGAAAGAACCAAATATCAGCTAAATGGATTCCTTACCTGGGTAATGCTCACGCCAGAAAGTACATTGAATTCCCTCAGCCAATTCCGACAGCCTGTTCACGGAGCTGACATCATCTCGCATGCCTTTGCATGTGATGATGTTGGCCCAAAAAGCCGGAAAATAAAATAAAAAAGCTGAGAAATTCAGAAATGAAGGGGTGCCACTCAGGAATCATGGCACCCCATTATTTGGACCACAAAACCAGTAAAAAATGAGAAATTCAGTACAGTAGAGAGGTATGATGATAAAGCTGAGGTGAGCATGAAGAAAAGGCTGGCTGAATATGAGACTGCTCAGGAAAAGGTGTTTAAAAAAATAATAGAATTAGTGGAAAGAGCAAAACGGGAAAACCTGAGATTTTCAGCTATACCAGAGAAGCTGGAAGGAGCAGACTGGATTAATTTTATGAAAGCACAAATAAGCAACTGGTATTCTACAGCAGGAGTTGTTGAAAGGGCACATCGTGTGTATGCTCCAAACCTGGCTATAAGAAAGCACCAGATACGACTAATAGTAAAGATGCAATCCTATGAGCAGAAGGAGTTGATTCTGACAAAACTGTGTCAGAAAGAGAAAGTACTAAAAGTGGGAGACAGTAGAGTATTTGTGGAGAATGATTACTAATTGTATACCAAACAGAAGAGGAGCAAATTTATTCCACTATTCAGAGAATGTAGAAATGCAGGTGTGCTATTCAAGCTGCTGTACCCAGCTATCTTCAAGGTATTCTTCCCTGGAGGGACAAAATCTTTTTTTGATGAAGTACATGCTAAAGAGGAAATACAAACGTTTGTCCAACAAAAAGTAAGCTGTGAAGCAGAAAGAGATTTTGCTTCATGTTCTTCTGGTAATAAAGACCACAGATCTACCACAGTACCTGTGAAACCTTTTCAAAATTTTCAATGGAAAATGTCGCAGTGAAGGAAGGGAACATGAGAGTTGACTAGAAGTTGACTAGAAGAATTGAGAGTACATTGGCAATGAAGCAGAGACAAGACTTCGGAGATGGACAGTAATAAAACCAGTAACTTAATGTGGGATTACAATGCAATAATTATATTTGTGAAATATGACAGAACAAGAAAATCTGGAAATATTGGACTTTTTCAGAATTTGTTAGGCTTATGGGGGAATCTAATGCATATGCCCTACTTCATGTGGTTAATGTTCGGAAAAGTGCTGTGGAGAGAGAAGAGGAGGGAGAAAGATAACCATAAGTAAAGATTTTTTTCTTTAATAGTATTAATTTTGTGGCATGTGGTTTTCTTTACATGCTATATAGTAACTTTTTTTCAGTTATTTTTAAGTGTAATGGGGATTGTAAACAGCTGCTGCTATTCTTTTTTTCCTTCCTTCTGTCTTTCTTCTTCAGTTTTAAGAAATGTAGACAGTGCAATGTAAAAAAAGCCTGGTTAAAAAGCATGATAAAAGAACAATTAATGTGCTTTTCTTCATTCTTGCATGGCGGTATGACTGGATTAAAGAACTTTGATTTAGTAACATGTTTTAAGAGAGAGCAAGTAAATGAAAAAGAACACTGAATATCATCAGGCTTTTTTTTCTAGCAAATACATGCATGCTCAATAACAATTGAGTAGCTGGTATTCATGTTTCCATGGAAACAATCTGATAAAGAGAAACTGGCTGCCTGGTTCTCATGTCTTCATGGAGACAATCTGATACAAAGAAACTGGTTGCAGTCTGGTAGAGAATGATTGGCTGAAGAAAAAAAAAAAAGAAAAGAGAAGTTGTGTAGGACATAATGTTCTCTGAAAGCATTCAGGGATTTTACCAAGGTAGATAATGTTCTCCGAAAGCATTCAGGGATTTGATACAGATAAGACAAAACCAATCAGAACTTAGTAGAAGCACAGGCTGCAGCATGCATCTTAGCATGGTTAACCTTTATTTAAGTTAACTCAAGTCTATGAGTGTGGCTGTCTGTCTGGGACTTTTGTTCCTGTTAGGAGGGTAAAGTATTTGAAGGTGTACATAATTGCATGTTAATATTAAGTTAATAGGTTTTAGGGGGGTATTGGGGTGTTTTTTGAGGGCTTTCAATAAAATAAACTTTTTTAAGATGCGACTTAGGCTCAAATGGATATGACAAGAAACTGTATAAAAGTTCAACCTTCCAAACAGTATATGCATGTAACACAAAAGCTGTAACTACACATTTTAACAAAAAAGGTGTTGCACATAAAAGGTGGGGATAATTACTTTTTAATACAATGATGCTCTCTGTAATGTCTTTAAATGTAAATGGCCTCACAGATAAATACAAAAAAAGAAAGAGTAGTGAACTATATTAAAATTTTAGAGTACAAACAGCTATGTTACAGGAGACACACTTAGAACTGAACATGGGAATTTGTTAAAGAAATGTTTTCAGGATGGTTATTCAGCAGAATACCCAGGGCAAAGGAGAAGAGGAGTATTTATATTAATTGCAAGAGGAGCTCTGATTTTGATAGAAGAACATAAAAAAAGATAATGTCAGATTTGTAGTGCTAAGGAGCTACTGGCAAGGGAGGATGATTACACTGGCATATATTTACATTCCACCTCAAACTGCTATAATGGAGTGCAAGAAAATTCTGGTAGAGATAATCAGTTTTCAGCAAGGAATATTACTTATAGATGGGGACTGGAATTTGATTTGCAGCAGTGAAGGTGTGTCTGGGTTGGTCTAGAAGGGAAGCTATAATAAAGGAGGGTATATTTTTGAAGAAATATATGAAAATATTGGCATGGATGATGTGAATTCAGTAATAGGAGTTTAGAATGAATTTACATATCATTCCGCAAGATAAAAAACTGGGCTAGGCTAGACATAATTTACATTTCACTGAAACGTGCATTTAATTGAAGGTCTTGATACTCACCCAATAACTATTTCAGATCATGCACCAATAATAGATAAAATAAAAGCAAAGGGTAATGAAATAAGAATGAGACAGCGCTTTCCCAACTATCTGGTGAAAAGGAATTTAAGGAATGGGAAGTGGAGATTATTCAGGCATTATTAGAGAAAGAAATTTCTTCTGAAAGTATAGCTAGGGAGTGGGATAAAATTAAAGTGCTGTTTAAAATAGGGTGGAAGTAAAAGAATGGGAGCTAAGGTTAAGAAGTGACAAGAATTATTTAGAGAAACTGACAAATGTTAAAGTATTGCAGAAGAGTGGGGATCTCACAGAACAAGAAGAGGATCAGCTACAGAATGCTAAACAGAAAATAAGGGATTACCTCGATAATATGCATGAGTTTAGAAAGGTTGCTATTAAGCAAATTTTTTTTGTTTATAATAACACTAGTTATAGCACAATGACTTGAGTAAGAGGAAGTAGAAAGGGGTGTCGCTAAACTTAGGGAGCGTGAAACAAGGAAGGTAACGAGATCATCTAGAGATATTAGAAATATTTCAGAAATTCTGTGAGAGTCTCTATAAAGCAGAGACATATGAAAATCAAGAAAAGATACAAATGGAACTGTTTATGGAAGAGTTAAATATGCCAAGGTTAGAGGTATATGAGGCTCAATTACTAATGCTTAGGATTGGAGCAGATGAGGTAAAAATTATGGTGTATGACCAATCTACAGGAAAATCCCCAGGAATAGATGGTATTCCTATGGAAGTTTGTAAGCTAGGAGGAAAAAATTGCTAAAGATCTGGAAGGTTTTGTTTAACAGTATTTTAGGAGGAGGAGAAGTATCAATGTACTGGAAGAAAGCAGTGGTAGCTGTAATAGGTCTACTTCAAAGAATAAAAAGACCATTTACTCAAATCGCAGTTCATCAAGACGTAATCAGCAAAACCACTTATGCACGAAACTGTAAATCAGCAAAAACCTTCACCAGGAAAGGAACATCTTGGCCATTAGGACAAAACAAACACAACAAAGTGAAAACATTAACCAAACTGGGGTGGGGGGTTACCCCTCAACTAAATATTCAGAGATCGCACCATAGTGGGTAAAAGGGCAAATACCTCCATGGTGGCCAAGTAGTTCCTTTCCTGGGTGTCAGTTTTGATGTAACCATTCATTGATGTGGAGATTTGCTGATTTTTGTCTCAATGAACTGCGATTAGAATAAATGGTCTTTTGATTCTTTGAAGTAGACCTGCTGTAATACCTGAAAAGGGTAAAGATCCATCAGATCCAGCTTCATACAGGCCCATTTCAATACTAAACCATGACTGTAAAGTGTTCATGTCTATAATGGATAAAAGAATGCAAAAATAATGCCAAAACTGATAGATATGAATCATTGTGGTTTTATGGAGGGGAAGCAAACATTTCACAACATTAACAAAACATTGATGATCCAGAGGGAAGCAGAATGTAAGAAAATACCATTGTTGTTGATGGGTTATGATGCAGAGAAAGTATTTGACAGAGTAAGCTGGGACTTTATGTGTAGGGCAGTGGAAGCATTTCGATTTTCTGAAAAAATTATACAGTTGATTAGAAGGATATATGAGGGATTGGAGGTGAAAATTAAAGTGGGTGGGGTCCTCTCTGAAAATTTCTGCTTGAGTAGATGAACCAGGCAGGAATATCCTCTTTCCCCTTTTTTACTTGTATTATATTTAGAACCATTGGCAAAAAAGTAAGGGACTCAGAAATTTAAAGATGTAATTGGTATGGTAGTCAAGAAAAGCTTGTTTTATTTTCAGATGATATTATTTTATCCCTCTCGAAACCAGAAAGAGACATTACAGTGTTGTGAAACATTTTGAGACAGCTTCAGATCTTTTCGGGATGCAAAATTAATGAAGCTAAAACAAGGGCAATAGCAGTAAATTATGTACTCCTACATAAATTGGTTCAGGGATATCCATATTTATGGGGACACGATAAAATTAAGTATTTAGGAATATGGATTAAATGATGGATTAAAATGATTCTAGTGTGGCAGCAAGAAGAGACTAAACAAATGATAATACAAAAACAGAGAAAATGGAAGCTTTGTTATATGGATCTGGATAATAAGATACAAGCAGTTAAAATGTTTTAGTCCCTTTAGTCTTGTACACAGATCAGGCATATTTTTATCAACCAGAGAAGAAGTTGTGCATAGCAATTAATAAAGAGTTGAAGGACTTTATCTGGGAGGGGAAGATGGCAAGAGTCAAGTGGGCTAAGCTAATTCTTCCAGTAGAACAGGGCAGACTGGGTTTACCCAATTTGAAGGAGTATTTCAGAGCTACACATTTAAGACTCCTATACATAGCACAAACAGAAAACTATATGACAAAGTGGAAAGGGATGATGATGAAGAAACAAGGAGAGACTGGGATTTTGGATGCAGGCCTTTCAGGAGAATAACTACAATCACACAGAATATTATATCCATAAAGTAGCAGAAAGTATTCTAAGAATTAAGCCAACACAGGATTGGCGAAGGGAGATTCTGCCAATAAGGATGACTGCAATTAGGGGTATAGACAATAGGGGACTGGAATGTATTGGAGAAAACTGGCAAAGGAACTGAGGTATTGGGAGCAAATAACTAGAAAGGGAAAGATGATAGACTAAGAAGACCCCAAGGATTTATTTGGGCTGCAGATTAGAGATTGCCTTCCCTATCAGGGATTGATATCAGAGTATAGACAAAGAGAAAGAAATGGTGTGGGGGTTCCTAATTGAAAGACCAGCACTGGTAGAGTTTTTAGTAGAATCTAAAACAGCAACTGCCATTAAAAAAAAGAATAATTAGTAGAACTTATAAAATATTGCATGCTAACTATAAGAATCAATAAGAGCAGGTTAGAAAGGATTGGGAAGAGAGATTGGATAAGCAATATACAAAGAAACAATGGGAGGATATATGTATGTCTCCCAAATATGCAACAAAATTTAGAAGATTTTGGATTTTTGCCTGAAAATGTTTTCATAGATATTTCTATACCCCAGGTATAATCCCATTGAAATTTTCCTCAGGCAGACAACAAATGTTGGAGGTGTGATGGGGAAGAAAGAGATAATTGGGAACATATTTTCTGGGAGTGTGGTGAAATGCCGGACTTCAGGGATTCCCTGCCGTACTGTCAGAAATGCTAGGTGGGCAGATTGGTCTGAAGAGAGAGATGATTTTTCTGAGCTATGATACAGAATCAGAATTGGCTATGCATGGTAAGGCCTTGCTGTATCTAATAATGGTGTCTGTCAAAAAACAATTAGTATAAAATGGAAATCAAAATCTAAATCAACTATACTAGAAGTAGTGAATATAGTAACAGAGATAAAACAACTGGAATTGAGATCGTTAGAAAAGGGTAGAAGCAAACTACATAGGAAAAATGGGAATTGTGGGAACAGTGCATACAAGGGAGGAATGAGGTTTAAAAGGTGGCAGGACTTAAATGCGCTATGTAATGTTTGACTAAAAAGATTGAGTAGATTATAAGTGATGTATAATGTTTACAACCAGGAGTGTGTCATTATGGTTTGTGATGTAAAATGCTTGCAAATAGGATTTTATTGGTATATTTTGTTTTCATTTGTATAAGTGTATGATAGCCTATGTAGTAAGTTTAATAAAGATGTTTCTTGTTTAAAAAAGGCAGAAATTGAATAATTTATGTAATGTTGCTTAGGTTGTATGCTATATTACATGAATATGTAAAGTAAAATGTTTGTTATGTTATAATGTGATTACTTTTATATGAGTGTAAATTTGCCTATGTCACAATTGATAATTCAATACAGATGTTTGAAAAAAAAGTGTAGACCATGTAGCAGTCTGTTGCTTTCCTATGATCATGTTCTTATTTAACAAATGTATTAGGTTATTGCAGTCTGTACATTATGTATTTTACTGCCGCATTAGTTATCACTGACTTGCACTTGTGAAAGTATCATTATTGTGGTGCTGTGTGCATGTTGTTTATAAACAGTGCAGTAATCGGTATATGTGAATGTGTAAAATAAAATGAAATATTCATGTTGCCTTTATTTGGCTACAACTTGTTACTGTCAAGTATCACAGAATAGCTCTTGTCAAAGAGTCAAGATCAGGTTGTTCTATGTTTTTTCTGCACTAAATACGGCAGCAAGTGATATATCCAGGCATATAAAATAAACTGGTATATTACCCTTGCTTATATTTGACTATTATTTTTCACTGCTGATCATTTCATAACATCACTTGCCAAACAATCCAGACCTTGTTGCTAAACATTGCTTTACAGTTATTTTTTTTTTTCAAATAGTGTATTAGGGTGGCAGAGTTAATGCAGCTTCTAAATTCTGTTTTACTGCCCTTTGTCATACAATCGGGAAATAGTTTGTCTCTTGGCTCTACACTAGCATCTTTTTTTTT
This sequence comes from Protopterus annectens, assembly GCF_019279795.1. NCBI lineage: Eukaryota > Metazoa > Chordata > Ceratodontiformes > Protopteridae > Protopterus > Protopterus annectens. The sequence goes on along the minus strand of NC_056737.1, from coordinate 187,925,859 downwards.
TTTTTTTTACTCACACTTTATTATTGTTTCGTATCTGTTAGGAATCACAGAATATGGTTTGCCAAACAATAAATAACATATTGGTATATGTTGCTTCTAAACAGTATACCATACTTTTAGAATTTCAGCCTAGAGGATGACAACAGGTAAGGCGAGTTGTAATGCAAATGTTTTGATTTACTGTTAGTTATTTTCTTCAAAGATATACAGGTATGGTAAATGTATGTACACAAAACTTCACTTTAGTAATGTGTTGAATACTGTATCATTAAGCTCTACATCTAGGCTTGCTATGCACATGTACAAATGTGCCTATCATGCATATTATTTTGCTTTTATGTCTGTGGTTGTGGGAACATTGTCTTAAAGTTAGGAATCTTTGAGAAGGCAACCTTGTTTTGATAATGTGACTTTGAAATGTTGGACCCCATCCAATGGCTTTGGGAGTGCTTTTTAGTGTGAGCTATGTATGCTTTGCGTTCAGAATTAGAGTCTGCCTTTTCCATTTCATGTTTTCTGCAAGCCTGCCATATCAGGGCATCAGAGGAGGAAATCTCTAACATTTTGGTCTGTACTGTTCCATTGTTCTTTAGTGAAATCCGACTCTTTATGACCTCAAAAACGTTAACACACCAAACCTGTCTGTCCACTACTAGTTCTGTAAGTTTCTTATAAGTTTGTATTTGGCAATACTGTTTGTCCATTTTAGCCTTTGCTGTCCTCTTCATCTTATGCTTTTAGTTTTCTCAGCATTTGTGCCTTCTCCAGTGAATCTTGTCTTTGCATTATGTGACCTGAGTATTTGAGATTTTATTACCAGACCTTCCAATGAGCAGTCTGGAATTATATTAACTGGTGTGGTTTTCTTGCAGTCTCTGGAATTCTCAAAAGTTTTCTCCAAAACTACATTTCATATGCATTGATTTTCCAGTGTGCAACCTTAATTGTAGCTCATCTTTCAAAGGCGTATACTGTTACTGTAAAAATATAGCACAGATTATATGAAACTTTGTTGACAGTGCACTGTCTTTGTTGTTTAATATTTTATTTGAATTGTGTTGTCATAGCTTTGCTACTAAGAAATAGGCACCTTTTATTTTCAAGGCTGCTGCTGTGATCTGCCAAAATCTTTGACCCCAACTCTACTGCTTTCCCATCTGTTTCCAAAGAATTGATAGGTTTAGATGACATAGTCATAGATTTTTGCACCTCCCACTTTCACCATCCTCAAAAGGCTCCTCAACTCCTCTCTTCTTTCATAGTGCTATAGTTTGTAAATCTCAGGCCGCTAATGTTTCTCCTCAGTTTTGATTTCACCATTTGATTAATGTAACCTAGAATTTCACTTGATATATTCAGAGTATAAATTAAATAAGTAAATTGACAGTGTACAACCTTGTCACACTCCTTTCAGAGACTTGAACCAATTATTCTATATTCAGCTCTAACTGCTGCTACTTGGTCTGCATACATATTCCCCTGTAGGCAAGTAAGATGGTGCAGTATCTCCATTTCTCTAAGAACTTGACTCACTTTATTATAGTCCACACGGCAAATAATTCAGTACATAAAGCAAAATTAAATGTTTTCCTATCATCATAAATCACTGCTATAGAAGCCTTAGTTTTAGCTCCCTCTGTACATGTGCCCAGGTTGCTCTCAGCTCAAGATCCTGAGGGAGAAAACAGCCCAGGCATCAATAATCTTCAGTACTTTCTTGCTGTCCTTATGCTGCGGTGGTACGGCGGTAGCGTTGTTACCTCACAGCAAGAGGTTCTCCCGTTCGATTCTTGGCTTGGCTTGGGAGTGCCTTCTGTGTGGAGTCTGCATGTCCTCCCCGTGGTTGGGTAACGTTCGAAAGACATGCGTGCGTAAATGGGCTGCCTTCGTTGAAGGTTGGGCGTCGAGCTGGCACCTCGGCATTTTGTAAAAATCTACTGGCAATCATTAGCAGACTGGAGTTCCGCTGTGGCGACCCCTTACCGGGAAAAAGCCGAAAGACAAACAACAACTTTCTTGCTGTCCTTGAGAGAGCTCCTCTTGGGTTTAGAGGATTGATAGCCAGCTTCATTTTTTCATTAGTAGTCAGATAAGTTCCCTTTGGGGAATTCTTTCCACACTTTTTATTTTTTAAAAGAAATTTGGTATCAGGTCTTATTAAGAATATTGGCATTTAGCTTATCTTTATTATTTTGACTAGATTTTCATGTCACTGCTGCCTGGCAGTCTGTTTTAGTTAGGACTGTTTAGGCTTAATTGGGACACTATTTCTTTGTGAGAAAAGTATGATGATTTTATACTGATGTGTTCTTTTTTCTTAGGGCTTTAGTGTTTTTAGTGGAGTGTGTTTTGGTGCTTTTGTATACTTTGGTTCAGTTTACCTAGTTACCATCTTCTTCTAGTGGTGCTAATTGGGGTTCAGGCTTCTCATTCATGGCAACAAGGATCAACTTACTGGTACCTTGGTTCTTCCTCCCAATGTACATAAGAGGCAGAAAACTGCAAATGAGCTCATGCCTACACAGCTACTGTTGGGTGACTCTGCAGTAGCCAGTTACTGCTACTCAGACCACTCGCTTCTTTCTCCAGAGCTCTCTGGTGTAGTCTCTTCAACCACCATGGACAGGGGATTAACTACTTCCTCTGCGACTGTTCAGGTGAACTCAGCAAGCATGAGTGGCACTTTCTTTGGTTAGGGGAGTTTCAGCAGGGAGTACATGCCAGAGTAGCTGGACGAAGAAACCTGTTCCCCAGAAAGAGAGCTTTTGAGAGGTTTGGTAAGAAAATGTATTCTTCTACAGCTTAAGCCGTCTAGATTCTGAAATACCAGGCTTAGATGTTGAAATATATGATGGCTTGTTTTTGGCAGTCTGATGAACATTTCTGCCACCTTTCCATCTTCAGAAGGTAGGTCCTCTCTGAATTCGGTTATTGCCTCTTGTTCATAAGTAAGCAGACAGTCTTTAAAGAATGTATATGATTGTGCTTATTCTGTGTCCAGGGCACCAACTACTGCTACTGTGATGAGGAGTTACTGTTGGATATATAATCAAAAGTATTCTGAAGATGTTAAATCTGAAATTGTAAATCCTCCTTTGGATAAGGAAGTTTTGTTTGGTCCTTCTGCTACTCAGATACTCAATCAATTTCATGAAAGAGAGAAGTTATTTCAGGGAGTTACTAAGATTTTTAACCCTCCTTTTCAAAGTCAGCAAATTCCTGTAGTTCTTTTCTTAAAAAACAAAACGAGCCTTCACAACAGTCTTTTAGTAAGCAGAACTTTAAGAAAAAGTGGCAGGAAGGATCTAACAAAAAGGAAATAACCTTCCAAAAATAAGGGAAAATTCACCATTTCAGAATGGCTATTGCAGCATTCTGGCCCTTTCTCCCTCCCTCCGTCACTCATTCAAATCTATTGCAAAGCCTAGTTCTCATTTTTCCTACTGGCATCAGATTGTCTCAGGCAAATGGTTTGTAAATGTTGTGTAAGAGGATTAGAAATAGCACTGGGGAAGCCTACCTCTTTTTTGGGGGGGAATTCCCCCTCATCCTGCAAATCCAATTTCCTTGTTTCCCTCACTTATCTTTCAAATGCTTTTACTTGGGGTCATGGAGCCAGTGCTTCCAGATCACAGGGGAAAAATTTTTAAAAGTTTTTTATTCAAGGTTTTTTGTGGTGCAAAACAAGGAGCCTTCTTTGAGACCAGTGCTCAACCTATCCCTTCTCAACCAATTTATGAAAGTGTCAAAGTTCAAAATAGCGACATTGCAAGGTGTGTTGCTTCTCATTCCTTGTTTGAGTTTTCTGGTAACACAAGATTTGAAAGATTGTTATCACATTCCCATTGGCACAAATGTCAGAAGATTTCTAAGATTTTCTTGGTCTATGTGACATTATCAGTTCCCTGCATTACTCTTTTTGACCACCCTAAGAGCAGTAGATAATCCAAAGTGATACCTCATTGCAGGCTGCATGGCATTCACATTTTCCTTATTTAGATGACTTAATCTTTGTGGAGTCTTTTTCCAAGTGCCTGCAGCCCTTTACAGGGGTAAGGAATCTCCTTATTGACCTAGGTTTCTAGATCAGCACTTGTAAATTGTTTCTTATTTCCTTCTCACAGGCTTGTATTTATAGAATGCCTTTTCAATTCATCAGTGCAGAAGACATTTCTTACTTAAGAGAAAATAGAGTTGTAGCTGAAACTGTTTGAGTTTCTGCAATCAGACTCTGATAACAGCCAGATATGTTAGGGTTTATGGCATCTATGATTCTCTTGCCACGTTGCAAATGGAAAAAAGTCAAGTGTTTTTAAATACTCTTTGGACCCAAATGCCTACCCACTGAATTTTACAATTCCGGTATTGAGTTTTATAAAGAAAGAGCTTCTTGGGTGAAGAGAACAGATTTTTCTAAATCCAGGTCTCGACTTCCCTCTCACATCTCCAGCTCAATCTGTTACAACAGAGGCATTGAATTTTGCATGGGAAGCTGTATCAGTGGGGGTAAATCTGCAGGGTCTTCGAAATAAACTAAACAGGTCAAAGCACATAATTGTGAAGGAGATGTTAGTGGTGATTCATGCTATAAAATCTCTTCACCATACTTGACAATATCTCACTGATATGATATATAAACTGAGCAATGGGGGAAATGGGGATTGTTCACAAGCTTGTATCCTCAGTGCATGCTGGCTATTGTAGCTTGGCAGGCCACTATATGGTACTTTTTGACCCTCCGATGTTCTGAATTCCATCAGGGCAAAATGTGGTGACAGACCCCCTCATAAATTTTTATTAGTTGTGGGAGATTTTTCAGAAACTGATAAGTTGTGTGGAGCACCTCAAATAGATCTGTTTACCTTTTCCAGACAGACAACTAAACAGATTCTTTTCCAGGATTACTTGTAAGCAGGCATTGAAAAGAGATGCTTTTTCAGTCCTTTGGATGAGAATGTCCCTCATTGCTTTTCCACCTTTTCTACTGACCATTCTGATTTACAAAAACTGTCCTGACTCAGTCAATAGTGATTCTTCCTTGTCATGGAATTGGCCAAAGGCAATTACCACAAGCTTCCTCACATAGTGGATTTACTCACCCAAGATGGGGGGTTGATACACCTCACTCTGAGAACCAAACGAACAAAAGCATGTAAATGTGCAGCCAAGTAAAGACCAGTAACAAAAGAAAATGACTCACATAGGGTCAAATGGGTGGAAATTCCAAAAGTACAAAAACAACCCAACAATACTGGAAACTAACACCAAATGAAGAGCAAAAATATTATTTTAATAAAATGACAGTAATATTTTCTCCACTATTGGTGGGTTGTTTTTGTACTTCTGGAATTTCTACCCATTCAACACTACATGAGCCATTTTCTTTGGTTATAAACCTCAGCCTGAAACAACTACAACTGACTTGCCTGGATGATTCACTTTTGATACCTTTTAGGTACCATGCGTCAAAAGATGTACAGCAGGTATTAAAGGAGGCAAGAAGGCCTGCAACTAGGAAATCTTATGTTGCTTAATGGAAGAGATTTACTGATTGGTGTCACGTTAATAACAAGGATGCTTTTAGGGGTTTTCTGTCACTGGTTCTTAAGTATTTGTGTGAGTTAACTATCCTGTGGTCTATCTTTCTTCTTTATTGAAGTTCATCTATTGGACACTTCAGCATGTCTACCCATGTCGTCCTCCTTCTTTTCAGACTCTGTTCTTACAAGGGATTTTGCTTTTAAGACCACCAAGGAAAAGGTGGCATCTTCTTGGAATCATAACTTTGTACTGGAAAAGTTAACTCAGTATCTGTGTGAACCAGCTCATCAGGCAGATTTACGTTTTCTTATTTGGAAAACTGTTTTGCCTATTGCTCTGATATCTGGAAGAAAACTATCTGAGTTGCAAATTGTTTTGGTGGGTGAAGCCTATTTGGTTTTCTATAGAGATGGAGTTACTTTTAGAACAAATCTGTATTATTCATTCATTTCGAAAAGTTGTTTCAGAGTTTGCTTTGAATCAAGCCATTAGTATTACTGTATTTTTTCTTGAATCTAAAAACCAAACAACAAACTAAAACAAATAAGTGAGAAGGTCACTGAAAAAACAGTCAGTAAAAACAAAATGAAAACTCCAACAAAGCTAGAACTTCCACAAGTGTTATAATTGTATACACCATCAATAGGAATAGTCTGATTTAAACTTACTGTCTAAAAAATTGTTTACAATTTGATTCAACAACTAACACTATTTCTGATACAGGGAGACATTGTAAGGGACTGTATAAATGTGGTTTCTGTACTTCTTGTCGATTTATTTTAGAAGGACCATATGTTGAACTACCCCCATTTAAATAAGACTATTCCTATTGATCTTGTATACAATTGTAACACTTGTGGTATAGTTTATCTTGCTGCCTGTTCCTTCTGTAGTGAATTTTATGTAGGAATGACTACAAGGTCATTAAGTAAAAGAATTAAAGAACATCATTACTGTATTAAGACTAAAAATATTAATAATGCCTTATTTAGGCTTTCACTAAAATGTAGCGGGTATAAAACATTTCTGTTCACTGTTTTGGAACACGTAGTTATGAATATTAGGGGTGAGACTTTCAAGGAGTTCTTGAACAGAGAGAAACTATGTGGCAGTTAAGATTAGGTGCTGACAAAATACCTGGTATAAATGACTCCGTTAACATTAAACGTTTTTTTTTTTTTTTTTTTTTTTTTAAATAGGTGACTGAAGGTTTCAAAATGACCTGTTTTTGCTTGTAATAACATGTCTTGGTGCATGCATCTTTAAATAGTGTGTGTTTTAATTGGGTCTAATTAGTGTTTGATATATAAAAAGCTGCTGATGTGTGTGTTATTTTATTCTGATGAAGTCTTTTGAAGACAAAAGCGATATTAAACTGGTTTTCACTAATTTCTGGTGGTTTCCTTTATTGTTCGGCCTGTATGGTGGTATACTACTTTTATTGGTGCTTGACTTGCTGCTCTATCCTTTGGGACTGTTTTTTTAGTAGCTACATGTCTGTTGATATGAGGGGAAATGCCACTGTAAAAATATTGATAACTGGAAAAATCAGGATGTTGTAGAATCTCTGTGTTGTGTGTTAATTTGTGCTTTCATTTGGACAAGTCTTTTTTTCTTGTCCACATTGATGATTCTTAGTATTTGAAGACCAGTCTCGTTGTATACGTTTTTTAGTGAGTTGTACAAGGTGGAATTAACGGACACATTATTAGGAAATTTGAAGAAACATAGACCTTGTGGTACGATGTTATGAAGCAGACAAGAGGCTAGAAATAAAATATTGTACTCTGTGTTTTTAAAGGTCTTCAGCAACCTTTCAAGTTTAAAAATGTTATTTTTTTCAGGCATCAATTCCATTGATGTTAACTGTTCTGTTAACATATCTGTTAAGGCTGTCAGTAGCTGGCAGGTGAGACTCTGTGATGAATAGATCACTGTGTAAATCATTAGTGATGAGTGATACAACATGATTATTGTCATTTAATGCTGATCTTTCTGTATTTGCTTCATTAACAGCTGGTAGCACAAATGAAGCTGTTTGTGAAAGGGTAGTTGATGCTGGTACAGAGTTAGGGTCATTAACATTTAGTAGCACTGGAGGTGCTATTTGCTAAATAAAATCATTAACATGTTATGTCATTTGATCTGCTTTTTTATTATTATTATAATGCAATTTCCTTATTGTTTTTTCTTAAACACTGTTTTATGTTTATTGGCTACTGTATATGCATTCTAGAATTGTACCTATTTAAAGTTGTGATTATTGTATTTTACTGTATTCTGAGGATATTCTTGCATCTTAACAAGAACGAAAGCTTAATACCCGTTCAACGTCAGTGTGCCTTCTTTTAGTCCATTGAAGTTCTATTTTATATATATATATATATATATATATATATATATATATATATATATATATATATATATATATATATATGTGTGTGTGTGTGTGTACTTGTATATTATTTATTTAACGGGGAGGTCCGACTGGGCCAATAGCCCATTTTTAGCACAGACCCAGGTAGAAAAGCTTCAAGTAACAAGTATATAATACAATAATCAGTTGTCAAAGTACATAAATTCATACATGTCACAGTATGGTAAGAACATCCTGTAGTATTTACAGTGTCCAATAAATTGTATACTACGGGCAGGTCATTTACCCATGGAGAGAATTGATAACATCAGTTCATAAACATCACAGTACAGTAAATGCATCATGTAGTATTTACAGTTTCCTATAAATTTTATACTACAGGGGAGTCATTTACCTATGTAGAGAAGTGATAACATCAGGATGACTGTCATAGGTTATTCAGAGTACAGAATTCTAACAATCGGAAATTAACAGAGTGAAATATTGTGAGTACTACATGTGGGTCATTGACTCTTGATGAGAAGTCTTAATAGCAAAAAGACTAACAAATATTGTATAAGGAAGTCTCTGTGTCTAGCAGTGTAGATAGGGTTAGATGAATAATGACATTTTATATATCATCAGCTCCCTTTTCTCATTTTTCTACATGGGATTGGGGAATGGTGTTATTATCGCCATCTCTATCAAGTCAATGCCACACTCCTGCCTTCTTCGACACTCATGCCTGACTGTCACAGATCTTCTTTCACACAATCCATCCACCTCTTTTCTGGACATCCCTGTTTCCTCTTACCTTCTTCCTGTCTGTCCCAAATCATCTTCACCAGATTGTCTTCTGCTTTTCTGCAGATGTGTCCAAATCTCCATAATCTGTTCTCTTAGTCTTTTCTGCAATTGTAGCAACTTTGGCTTCTGCTCTTGTGTCCTCATTTCTTTGTCTGTCCCACAGAGTGCATCCTACCACCCTTCTCAGGCATTTCATTTCCATTACCTCTAGCTTCTTCATCTGCTGTGCCTTTACTACCCAGATTTCTGTACCATACAGTAGTACTGGTCGCAGCACTGTCTTGCACACCTTACTTTTCAGCTTCTTTGGCATTCTTCTGTCATAAACCACACCTGACACTCTATGCCAGTTGGCTGCAGCCCCTCTGATTCTAGCTCTGACCTCTTCATTTAGACTTCCCTTCTCCTCAACCACCCCTTCCAGATAATTGAAGCTATTTACCTGTTCCCACTATCTTCCCTTCTATCTCAATTCTCAGCTTCTTCTGATTTCCCCAGTTTGCTGCCATTACTACTGTCTTATCTGTGCTTAGCTTCATCCCATGTACCTTCAGTTTTGCATTCCATTCCCCTATCCTTTGCTGAAGTTCTTGCTCAGTCTCCCTATAATGCCACATAATTTGCATACAGCAACTTTGTTGATCTGTCCCCGCCAACCTGTTTGCTAATGTAGTCCATCACCAGTATGAACAGCAGTGGGCTCAAAGCTGAACCCTGGTGTACACCCACTCTCACTGGGAACCACTCTGCGAGGCCAAACACTGTTCATACTTGAGTCATTGGGTTCTTGTACATTGCCTGCAGTAATTCTACCAATGTTTCTGAGACTTCGAACCACTGCAGTAATGCCCTGATCAACTTTCTAGGGACCTTGTCATATGCTTACTCCAAGTCTAGGAATACCCAGCTGGACTCTTTCCTCATCTCTAGCTTCTTCTTAACTGTCTGTCTCACTGCAAACATTGAGTCATTTGTGCTGCATCCTGATCTGAATCTGAACTGGTCATCTCCCATCTTACATTCTACTATTCTGGATATCTGTTTATCAATCACCCTGTCCAGAACTTTCATGCAATGTGATAGGAGTTTGATGCCTCTGTACTGACCACAGTTGTGGATGTCCCCTTTGTTCTTGTACACTGGCATGAGTATGCTTATTCTCCAGTCATCTGGGATACGCCTTTCTCTCCACACTACTATGAGTACCCTCAGGAGCCATTTCTCCCTTATCTTACCCAGTATCTTTATGATATCTGTTGTGACCTCATCTGAGTCTTTCCCTGACTTAATTTCCTTAGTGCTATTCTTACTTCTTCTATGGTGGGCTCCTCTTCTCTCATTGTAGGATGTTTCTTGGGCAGTACAGCTTCTGTCGGGTTTTCTTCATTCAGAAGCTAAAGGAAATACTCCTTCCATCTGCCTTTGATGACCTGTGGACTGGTGAGCAGGTTGTTGCTGACAAACCTAATGAAAGGCATTGGACTATCTTCTTTATCTTTCAGTCTTTGCCTTGCAACCTGATAGTTTCTTTGTGCTACCTACTGAGTCACTTTCCAGACGTTGTGCTACCTACTGAGTCACTTTCCAGACGTTGGTAGAGTGCCTCTGATGCCCCATTCTTTGCTATTGCAACTCCTTTCTTAGCTTCTTTGTTAGCCACCCAGTATTCCTTCCTAGCCTGGTCTGTCTTTTCTATGTCCCACTTTTTCCTGTGTCCTTTCTTTTGATGACTTTCTGGACTTCTGCATTCCACCACCAGCTTTCCTTATGTCCCTTATTTCCATACCTGGCTCTAATGGGCTATTGGTCTACTTGAGTAGAGTGAAATTCCAGTTAACCCAATCTTACTTAACTGAGACAACAACACCGAAACCTTACTTTAATGAATGGTCACATCACAGGAATTTTAATCTGGAAAAGGAGGCAGTTACCAGCATTAAAAAACAAACAGACTGAAACATGTCAAACTCACCCAAGTGGGGGAGTGCACAACCCACACCCCCTATAACTAAATATACCAACTATAGTGAGGAAAAGGGTCAATTTTCCCATGTTGGCCAACTGCCTCCTTTCCCAGATAAAAATTCTGGTGATGTGAACATTCGTTAAAGTAAGGTTTCTGTGTTGTCATCTCAATCAAGTGAGATTCGATTAACTGGAATTTCGGTCTACCGAAGTAGACCCATATGGATGTTCTTCAAATAATCTAAACACTCACATGCTAAAACCCTTTAGCATGCAATAATAACATTGTTTTTTTTTTTTTTTTTGCAGAGGGAAGTCCCCCCTGCAACCCCTACACTCCCTGTTAATGATATATATATATATATATATAGCTCTACTCCACTTTATCGAGTTACCTGAAGACTGAGAGTGAAAATGTTGACACCTAAGAACACATCATTGAACATGCACAATACTAAAAACTCATAACACTGACCCTCAAAATCTCGAATCCCAGAACATTGAAATTCCTAACGCGTAAGTGACAGTCCACTCGGTCCAAATACAAATAAACACTAAACCTGTACTGTTACAAATATTTATGCGGGGGGCAAGTCCCCCTGCACCCCCCACACCCCTGCAACTTAAATATACCAACTCTGAGGTTGCAGTACAGTGGAGGAAAGGTAAATTTCCTGATCCACACTGTACCATGATCTCCACAAAAAATATCCACATAATTAAAAAAATACACACCTATACATACTGCCATCACAAACACATTCACTCTTACTCATTCATCCCGACACTGCAAACAACATTTATTCCACCACCTTTCAAAAAATAAATCCTACCATCAAAAATAAACCTAACTTACCAGTCTCTGCAACAGTAAAACCACACAGGCTGACAAACTCCCTTCTCTATTACATGTAACATCCGCCATGTCTCTCTACAACAGTTTACACCTACTTAAATTAATAATGTAATATAACTACTCCCAAACATGAACGTTACCGTTTTGGTGTTATGGGACTCAATCTCATAATCATGTAGTATTTTCATCTTTTGATGTTGTAGTCTTGAGATCTTCATGCTCGGTCTTCTGGTAATATATATATATATATATATATATATATATATATATATATATATATATATATATATATAGGTGAAGATCGGAAGGTTGAAGTGGGTTGATCGAAGTCTGGAGGCCGAACGGCAACATTGTCGAACCCGGCATTGTTGATGTACGAATCTTGACCCATGTTGAAGCCTGTTTCAAGGTTTAAAGCGAGTTGTATTTCGACAGTGTCAGAATTCAACATTGTCAGTTTCGCGGAAGTGGATCGATGATCCCATCATTCGATAGGGTCAGGTTCGACTTTCTGATGGTAAATCTATATATATATATATATATATATATATATATATATATATATATATATATATATATACATACATACATACATACACAGATATATATATAAAATCTATATCTATATACACACACACACGAACTCTAAGATTGCCCAATATAGGGGAAAGGGCATGTTTCTCAACTGCAGGGATTGTGCAATCTACCACATCTGCCACACCTATCGACCAAAGTGTTTTGTCAAAACAGATGTTGACTAAAAGCACTTTTGACTAAAGGAAGCACTTCCATACATACAGGTAAAGCATCTTTCTTTGTTGGTTAACTTGACTGAAAAGCAATTTGTCATCTTTTTTTTTTTTTCATTGAATTGCTTTTGATCAGATGTTATGGTTAATGCTTTTACTGTGGTGTGGAATAATGGGAAAGAAAGTTTGTCCCTTTCTCCTTTGTTTTTCTCCTCCACTCTTCACTATTCTATCCAACTGTCCCAATGCTCCCATGCATCACCAGCTCTACCTGCTCCTCCTTCCTGCACCTGTACTTCTTTGGGTGAGATAGGGCCTGCGTGGATCTTAGAGTCCATGGGGACAGTGCTGGCAACTGCTTCTGCTTGCTGAGGGGGTAGGTATTATTTACCCTTATTTCCCCAACTTCCACAACTGCATTTGTCAGCACATCTGAGAGCTGTGATTGTTTCTGACAAAAGCTCCCCCCTCGTCCAGCAGATGGGCATGCCCATCCTTCCCTGCCAGGTCCTTAGACACTAGAGCTGCTAACTGAACACAGGTCACCTGAGCTGTAGTTAGGGCTTTATCTCTCCATGTCATGGCATTAGCTTCCTTTTCCCCATTGTTATGTGATCTTGGAGTTGATATAATTAAGTAGCATGGGATGTTGCGGATGCAGTTGGACTTAGCCCCTGCAAAAAATTATTGTTCTTGTGGGGGGTTGACAATTTGTCTGTTGATTTTTTTTTCCACTCGATTATTTTACATACAGTGGTTAGGATGTGCAATGTAAAATAGTATACACGTGTGTGTGTGTGTGTGTGTGTGTGTGTGTGTGTGTGTGTGTGTGTGTGTGTATATATACATACACACACACACACACACATATATTTAAAATACAAATATGTGTGTGTATAAATATATATATGTATGTGTATATATATATATATATATATATATATATATATATTTATACATACATACACTCACACATACTCCCCATAAAAATGAGTTTTGTTAACACAAAATATGTTTAATATTAATCACATAATTGTTTGTCTTGTTTTCTTTATATGATATAGCTTAATATTATTCTGCCAGTTTTCTAAGATATTAGTGGAAATTTTAAGATTCTTCCATGATGTGTTGTCATTTTGCTTGGTATTTTAATCCATTCCTAAATTTGCTATCAAGAGATTGAGTGATATGCACCATGTCCACATAATCTGATGTTGTTCTTTTCATTCTTCCTTGCTAATAGGTTCGGATTTGATCCTTGGATCTGACTCTTCCGCATACACTAGACTTCAGATAAAGCTCTCAAGCTTATTCCTTTACCTATAATGCTCCATTCCATCCCCATTGCCTCCGATTTCATTTGCCGCCATCGTGGCTAGAGGTAGGCTCTGTTCTCGAGCATTGTAAGCAAGTTTTTTGCTTATTGTTGAGTATTAAAATTTGTGTAGTTTTTGTATAAAGTTTAGAATCTATTCTTACATCTTCCCTCTTAGTGGTTGCTGCCAGTAGGAATTTCTTTTTGACCCTTAGATAACTTCCTTTCTACTAACTCCTTAGTGTTCTTCATACCATTGTTGGCATCTTCTGTTACCTGATTTTAAAGGTATTTTCTCTAAATACCATAGTTGGTATTTTCATCTTTCGCTTTCCTTTCCAGGGTGTTTCTAATAATTACCTTTTTTTATATTTATTTTCTAATAACTATAATTTTTTTTGTTAAAAAAGTTGTTCTTGTTGTTGTTAGTAGAGGGTTTGTTTTCCTTTTCCTGTAGTTATGTCAGAGAAAACAACAGGATTTTAAGAAGTGCACTTCTTATGGGCATAAGATCCCAAACTCAGATGCCCACAAGAAGTGCATTTATTGTCTGGGACAAGACCGCCTTAACACAGCCTGTACAGTATGCTCTACTTTTAATCCAAGAGCATTGGCTGACAGGTGAAACAATCTCATCCTCAAAGGCTTACTTTGTGCTACTTCTGGAGCTCAAACCCCTTTAGATTCCAGAAAAAAGGTATCTCATCCGAAGTCCCTAAGGGCTTCCTTTGAGCTGATAAAAAAGATTAGAAAAATCTCAGATCCATCCTCCTCAGGTTTTAAACTCTTGGACTTCCGTCGGATCCCAAGTCATCCTCGGATCCAAAAGGGTCGGCCCCTATAGTGATATTGTCATTGCCTTCTACTTCTTTGGATCCTAAGCCCTTGTATCCAGGAGCCAGTACTTCTCATAGAAGCCGTAACCCAGAGTACGCAGTTAAACCTATTTCTCCTTCCCATGCAGTTATTACAAACTCCAAAGAAACATTCTCAACCCCCTTAAATAGTGTCTTCTAGGTGTTCCAGAATCTGTCAGAGGCGGATGTGGATAGGATGGTAAATTCCTCAGAGCTCAGATCCAGAAGGGGGTATACCAGCTCCATCCATTGCTAGATCTGTGAATGTACCTACAAAGTCCATTATTTCTCCCTCTCCAATCTAACCTGTGGTTTTGGAGTCCCAGGATCAGAGACCTCTGAGAGGTTCACTGTCGGATTTGAGCAAAGTTCCTTCCTCTACTCCAGTGATTTCCCTGACTCGTTCTTCTCCGACACCCTTGGATCAGAGTGGGTCTCAGAGCCAAGATGTCAATGCCAGGTCTGAATGATTGGGTTCGGCTCTAATTTTGTCATATCCATCCCTCTCTGTCACAGCTTCGGCCCTGGACAACTCGGATCCAGTTCTTCCCTTGAGGCTTGGATCCAGGGATGGCCTCGGCCTGCGTTCTTTAGGAGCTTGGTCTCCGAGAAGGGAGGAAAGGCCTCTGGTCCCTTGGCTTTCAAGACGGTAGAAAGGGCCTTTTCTGTCCATAGAGAACTGTCATCTCATGTTTTGGATCCTATCCTCTTTTCCTTATTGGCTCTGAGCTCAGTCCATCAGACCTACTCCACAGGGGCAGCCAGTTCCAGTTAGTCTCCAGGCAGATCCAATAGAGGAACTTCCCTTCTCTTCCAATACCTCCCCTGAACATCCCACGAAAGAGGCTCCTCGGAAGAGGATGTGTAGGAGGAGAGACATAGACTCCCCCATGGAGTCTCTCATGGAAGACACTTCTAAGCGGTTTGAACCTGTATGTGAAGATGCAAAGTTCCAAATGATTGCATTTCATCCCATCTTGCACTTTTTGCACAAGGATGACTGGGTGTGCTCTATAGACCTTCAGGATGTGTACTATATTATAAAAATAGACAGACAATCCAGAAGGCATTTTTGCTTTTGACTGGGAGCCAGTCATTACCATTTCAGAGCTCTGCCCTTTGGACTCACCACAGCCCCCATTGTGTTTACCAAATATATGGCATTTGTGGCAGCTCATATGAGACTCAAATGATTCCAGTTGTTTCCAGCTTGCTCAAGTTCAGAGCCTAGAATTCATCAGAATGCTTTTGAACACTATGACTCTTGTGGCATTTTTACCTTTCCACTGCATTACTTCTTTAAACATCAGGTACAGGATATCCTTTCTCATCCTTCTCCTCCAGCGAGGTTAGTGCTTTGAGCACTGGAGTCTATGTCAGCTACCCTAATACTGCTTCCCTTAGCACACTTTATGTGAATTCTTCAATGGACCTTAGCTGTACAGTGGTTCATCCTACATCAACCCCTGTCTTTTCAAATAAAACTCACACTGCTTTGCAAGCGCCACATTCATTGGTGGCTTCAGGCCAATGATCTCTTTTTGGGTAAACGTTTTTTAGTTCTGAATCCACTTGCCGCAGTGACCATGGATGCTTCCCATCTGGGGTGGGGGGGGGCATTCTTTGGAAAGGACAGTCCAAGGCATGCGGTCCCCCCAAGAGACCAAATTGCATAGCAGTGTCCTAGAGATGACAGCAGTAATTTTAGCTTTGCCGGCATTTCGGGAATCTCTCCCTCTGAGGACTATTGCAGTTCAGACAATGTGTCAGTAGTCTGGTACATCAACAAGGAAGGAGAAACCCAATCTTATCCCATGTGCATAGAGGCCATGACAGTTTGGGAGTGGGTGATGTGTTCAGACTGCTTTCTTTTTATGATGCACATCCTAGGGAAAACTAACATGCTTGCAGACAAACTAAGCTGATCTGTTCTGATGCCTCATGAGTAGTCTGTCAATCAATCAGTAGTGAATATGATCTTCAGGCATTGGGGCCAACCTTACTGCGACCTATTTGCCACCCCTTTCAACAACAAGTGCAGCAAATATTTCTCTTTGATCCCCCTCAGGGGGAGTTGCAGAGAGATGCTCTGCTCTGCTTCATGCTTGACCCTTTGATCACCTTTATGCTTACCCTCTTCTTCTACTGATTCCAAAATTCTTAGAGAAAGCAAGCAGGCTGAAGAGCTCAGTTATCCTCATTGCCCCCTTCAGACCTTGGCAAGTTTGGTTCCCCTTTCTACGGTCTCATGTTCATTGTCCTTCATGGATACTAGAGCCTCTTCAGGATCTCCAATCTCACCCATCAGGGATTCAAAGTCCCAACCTTCACACCCTCAAGTTAACTGCATAGTTTCTCCACTTCCAGTAATAGACAGTCCAGGCTCTCTTTCCCAGTTCACAATATTATTTTGGCTTCCCAAAAGGTTTCCACCACGAAAGTTTATAGGAGCAAATGGAAAAGGTTGTCTATCTGGGCTTCTGACCAGAACATCAACCCCTTTTCGGCTCCAACTTCTGCAATTCTTCATTTTCTTACAACTGTTTTTAATGAAGGGGCCAATTTATCTACAGTTTAACTTCATTTGGCAGCAATTTCAAATTTCCATTCGGGTAATAAATCTTTCTTCCTGGCTTCTTACAGATTGTACAAAGCATTTATAAAGGGCAGTTTTCTTCTCAGACATCCGATAAAATATCCTTCACCACCTTGGGACCTTACTGTAATCCTTCAGGGTTAACTCAGAAGCCTTTTGGACCTTCACACAAATATGATCTAAAATTTATTTCATGGAAAACAGTCTTCTTGGCAGCTATAACTTCAGCAAAAATAATTTCTGAACTTCAGACGTCGTCAGCAAAACCCCCTTATATTGTTTTTCATAAAGACAAGGTTTCTCTGTGGACTAAGCCTTCCTTTGTACCTAAAGTGGCTTCTGAAAATAACATAAACCATTCCATTAATTTACCAGTCTTTTTTCCAAATTTTTCTCATAAAGAAGAGTGCACGCTACATCTCTTGGATGTGCACAGACAGCTAAGTTTTTATTCTAACAGAAGAAAACAGTTTAGAAAGTCAGATAAGCTTTTTATATCTTTTTCCTCAAATTGCCTGGGTCAGTCAGTCTCTAAAGTTACCTTAGCTAAATGGATAACAGATTGCATTTCACTGATTTATTCTCAAAAAGGTTTAGTTTTACCAAGATCTCCCCGAGCTTATTCAACTCGATCCTTGGCTACTTCATCAGCTTTTTTGTCAAGGATGTCTGTTGACAACATTTGTGCAGCAGCCACATGGTCCAAGGCTAACAGCTTTGTTTCACATTACAAGTTGGACATCATATCTAGAAATAAAGCATCCTTTGGTTTGGCAGTACTCCGGAATAACTCTTCCTAAAAGAATAAAAAGGACAGCATCAGATTGATAAGTTATGTACAAACCATAACTAGGCATCTATGTTATCCCTTTTTATTCTTACTGACCTTTCCTCCCATCCATTCCCCATTCATTTTTCCTTCAGGAAGAACCTATCGGGCTATGTTTTGAACCTAATGTTCCAGGTTTGAGCCCTGTCTTAATTTCCACCTATCGTAGTTCTCTCTTGGATAAGTGGGAGATTACGCAGCAAACTCGATCAGAGGCAGTGGGGATGGAATGGAGCATTATGGGAAAGGGAAGAGCTGGATCCAAAGTCTAGAGTATGTGGTTGAGACGGATCCGAGGAGCAAATCCGAGCCAATTATTGAGGAAGAATGAAAATGAACAACACAGATGCCTAGTTATGGTGAGGACATTACTTATATTTAATTACTGTAAATTGCCTGTTTTGTTTTAAAATAATGAGTTTAAACTTTATGTATATTTTACTTTTAAATAAGGTTTGCAAATCAGGTGGATTTAAATACCATCTCAATCTAATATTCATATGTTTTAAAGATTAAAGAATATGTGATCCCTGCCTCATTCAGATTAATGTTGGACAACATGAACTGATTATAAACAGTTCCATAGTTTGGATAAAAGTCAGCAACTTAGAATGCCAGTGTTGATAAACTGAATGTAAACTGTGCCATTTTTGAATAAACAGATGAATTTCAGAAGGTTGGGATTGAATGTTTCTACAACAACGGTCATTTGGCAGCCTCTTCAGATGTCTTGTTCCTCTGCTGTCTGCCAGCCCACCTTTCCAAAATTTGTTCTGAGATCAAGGGAAGGCTGTCCGAATCTTGCATTGTCTACAGTCTGATTACAGCTGTACCCATTCCCAGGTATAATGACATCACTATGTTTTTTTCTGTCTGAAGCTAAAAATAGATTGCATGAGCAGATGTTTGTCATTAGGATAATTACTTGAGGAATTCATAAAATGACTATGTATAAGTAAAAGGTGGATGCCAGTCCCATAGGCTGTTTTTTTTTTTTTAATTTTTTTTTTCAGTTGGACATCTCTATGGTCATATAGATGCAATCTTGAATTGTGCCCATTAGAAGGAGCCTTTTTATAGTGTCCTATTGGTAAAAGCTGTGCATCATAAAGTCTGGGATTCAAGCATGACCAGGTGATAACTGTCTATATGCAGTTTTACATCTTCTCACAGTGTAGCTTGAGTTTTCTCTGGCTACTGTGATTTCTTCACACCACTGAAAAAAACATGCTGGTCATTTTGGCTGTACTAATTTACTAAGTTTAATATGAGAATATTTTGGGCTACCATTAGCAATAGTTTATCAGATATTCGAAGGCTTATTAGTTTTGTTTCACAGAGGTCTGTTCTTGGGCCTATGCAGTTTTCTCTCTTCTTTAATAACTTAACCTTTGATCTTCCCAAAATATAAATAAAAATGTGTGAATATGATGTACTACTTATTTCTGACAAGACAACCACTAAATTTTAGAATAACATGCAGACAGACTTTAACCTCCTATGATCCTATGATAATGCTTTATGAAGCTGGATAACATAAAATTCCAGCACCACAAAACTTATTGAAGCCAATGCAGGGATATTTCGGTACAAATACTTAGGCCTTCTTGTGGACCAGACCATAGGGTTGCCATTTTGCATCATCCTATTTCCTGATACACAATCCACACCCCTATTGTTCAGGAACCATGCAGCCTTTCATAACACCATGCCACACACCTTTATCAATCACACCCACAGTCATAAAATTATACTCCTGACAGTGCATATTTATAAATGTAGTGAACATATGACAGGACAAGTTATACTGTGATATATCTGACCTGAAAAGTGTAGATAAAAAAAAGATCCAGTGACAAATAGGCAGAACAAACTAGAAATGATGCATTGTAAAGTAAACAAACATAGAAATAACACATTGTAAAGTAAACAAACTGTTTAACATTTAAGTGGATGACATCTCTATAGTATCTTCCTAGAAAACTGCATTATTAAATGAGATTTTGCATCATATTTATGTATCTTACATTTCTTATTTACTGTGGCTCAGTTTACAGAATCATAACTTTAATAAGCAAAATAATATTCAAAAAACAGCTGCTAACCCTAAAACGCAATAATTATTTTTCCAGTCATTTTCAACTTTTAAGTGACAGGGTAATAATAATTAATATGGTGCAGAATTAGAAGTGGTTTTGTGAAAATTTCATGTTCTCATGAAAAAGTCCAGAATCTCATCACAACAAACCAAATAATTAATCCTTTATTCGTATATTCTCATCTATAAGCACATTGCCCTTACCTCTGCCTTTCTGTTGCTGCCTGTGTTTTCACTTTGTGTATTATTCATCTAATTTTTTAAAACCTTTTAAACATTTTAATAATAACATAGAAAACATAATAAACTAAACAGAAAAAATAAACAGCTATTCACAAAAGTCCATAACAAGAAAACTAAATGTTAAATAATTAAAATATTAAGCAGTCAATATTTATCCAGAAGATTCTTAAGTTTTCACCAGGGTTTATAAGAATGCATAATATTAGAAGTTCTCATCTTTATAGTTCATTTTTACAGACAATTGTTGCTAAATTGATCAGTGTAATAAATGAAGAAGTCATTTTGTTTTTCCAATTTTCTGTAATTACTTTTCTAGCTATGGCTAAAATAGATCAAAGAAGAGGCATTTGCATCCTAGGAGTAACAGCAGGAATTGGAGAATTAAATAACATTAAACATTTAGAAATGGTATGTCTATTTGACCATAATCCTTGAGTAAAATTATTAATATCTTCCCAAAAAAGGCAGTAATATCTTACATTCTAACACTATGTGTATGTGTATCCAGTCCCCTTCTATTACTAAATCACATCTCCAACATTTAATATTAGTTGATTTGTACACTGACAATTTTATGAAGTATGATATAGGCTTTATGTAGATATTTCCAAGTGAAATTTTTCCAGTATAATAAAGATGATGTTCTCCCTGCAGATTGTGATTATTTTTTTTTATTTTCATCTGAAAAGACTACATTATTAAATTGTGAAGAATAATCCCAATAGAAAATAGTAGAAAAAGAAAAAAGATCTAACAATTCTATAAATCTTAGATACATATGACTTATTAGTTACCAAATTATTATTTACATTTAATTAAAAAATATATAAATCTTAGGAAAAGACTTCATATGATCATTATTTATAAGATCTATTTTAAGGGTTACACATTGCCTAAAATTTTGCAAAAATAACCAATTACTTAAGTCTAAACTATATTTTCAAATAAGTTATTCTGGATGGAGGAACATTAAATGTAGAGTGGATTTCTTTAAAAGCTTTTAATAACACATTAACTACATTGTCTGGTAGTAATTTATATGATTTGGATATAATACCATCCATACCTTGTGCTTTATTATTCTTTAATTTTTAAATTTTATCTTTAATTTGTTTTCGAGACAATGGTGTATCAATTCTTCTAATTTGTTTTTTAGTCAATTTATAATGAATATTATTTTCTAAAAATGCTTCTACAAGGTTATCATTAATTAAATTATTATTTGTGTTATTTATAAGCTCATAATGTTTCCTAAAACAATGCAGGATATCCTTTAAATTTGTAATTTTTATTTCTTCCTCTAGAGTAACAGTTGATGTTTATAATATGATTTAATTTACTCATTTTCTTTGCCTAATAGTGAATTTATGTAAATTCATAGGATTTAATAAATATGATTGAAGCTTTAATTTCTCCAAATTGATGAATAACTTATGATTTAGGATTTCAGCATGTTTAGAATTCAAAGTTTTCAATTCTGTATGCGTTGAAATATCATTTGGTTTTAAAGATAACTTTAATTATCTGTTTTGGACTATAAAATGTGAAGGTCATTATCCCATCCATCTCTTTTGTGTATATACCGGTTAGTAATTTTATCAGTGAGGTAAACTTTCAAAGAATCCCACAAAATTTATTTATTTATATATTTATTTATTTATTTTACATTTGTTGGCCGGGATAGTCTGACTGGATATTTGTCCATTTTCAGTGAAGGCCTGGGTAGAAAAGCTCCATGTATACATACAGAAAAACTGTTACATTAAACAAATTAAAGCACTGTTACAGATACAATACATAGGATAAAAGTAATTTATTCTGTCATATATAAATCTGATTTGTTATAGAGTAACAATTAGGAAGCAATGTAGGAATGGCCAAAAGACCTCTTTAGCACATATTTATATTGCCAGAGTTAGTCAGAATTAGAGCAAGGACATAGCCATTGCCTTTTAAAGTACTGTTTTAGATTTTTTTTAAATTGGGTTAGAACGGGTTCTGAAGTAAGCTTAGCAGGAAGAGTTTCATATTTTGCCAAGAGTTGGCATATAGAGAGTCTCCAGATGAGTTGTTGCTTTTGAGGGTTTGAACTAGTAATTTGTTGGATGAGCAAAGTGTCTTGAGGTTGCTGTAAGGGGTGATACATTTTGTAAGTATGGGTGTGTTTTCAGGTTGGTAAAGAATTTTATGTGCTACTATCAGCTGATTATACTGAAGCTGGACAGGCAATTCTAGCCACCCTAGATTATTTAGGTTTAGACAGTGGTGTGTTCTGTATGCTGCTCCAGTGACAAATCTAGCAATATGATTAAAGCACCTAGAGAGTTTATTAAGGTCAGACTTACTCAGGTTCATGAAGAGAGGGGATGCATAAAGGAGGGTGGAAAGTAGATGTGTATGGGCAGCTACCATCCTGGCTAGTGGAGTGAGGAAAGGTTTGATCTTGTATAGTGAGCCAAGTTTTTTATTCAGTTTTTTAATAGTTTGATTAATGTGTATATCAAACTTGAGGTTATTATCAACTGTTACACCTAAGATTTTGGTACAGGGATCTGTGACAATGACAGTGCCATTGTTAGATTTTATAGTAAAGGTTGGAGCAGAGGCTTTAAGAGTAGGGGAGAAGAGCAGTAGCTTCGTTTTGTTAGGATTTAACAGGAGATGTCAATTACAGAGCCAATTTTCAACAGTATTAAAAACATTTTGGGATAGAGTCTGCAGACTTAAAGGGAGGTGGCAGAGCAAATCAAAGTGGAGTCATCCACATATTGAATGCAGGTGGCTGTTGGGATGACTGTGTATAGGTCATTAATAAAGATAGAAAATAATAGGGGTCCTAATATAGAACCCTGAGGGACCCCAAGGGTGATGGGTAGAAGGGAAGATAGTTTGTTCTGCCATAGTACAGCCAGTTGTCTACCAGTCAGATAAGATTTGAACCATTGGATAGCCTGGACATCTTAGGGGAATAGTTTTAAGTGTGTGTATGAGTAGTTGGTGGGTGACCATGTCGAAGGCTTTGGAGAGATCAAGAAAGAGGGCAGAAGAAAGCTTATTGTTTGAGTTTTGACTAATAACATTGGAGAAGGAGAGGAGGGCCGTGGTTGTACTGTGGAATGGTCTGAAACCATGCTGCGAGTTAGCCAGGAGATTGTGCTGAATGAGATGGCTCAGGAGTTGTTTATGGATGCACTTCTCCATAATTTTAGCCGGGGGTGGCAAAATAGCTATAGGTCTGTAATTTGACAGTTCAGTGGAACTGCCCTCTATGTGGAGTGGAATAACATGGGATGTCGTCCAGATGGAGGGGATAGTGGCTTCTGATATAGTTCTGTTGATCAGGATAGTGATCAGGAATCCTATGGCATCCACAGCTTTTTGTAGATACTCAGCTGGGAGGAGATCTGCTGCAAGGGTAGTAGGTTTTAGTTTCTTTGTTAGGGCATGGATAAGTGATGTGGTAACTGGTTGAAAGTTAAAGGGGAGTTGAGGACTAGGTGTGGCGGTGTTAGGACTTGGGCAACTGGGAGATAGTTTGTTAGCTAGTGACTGGATAGTTTCTGTGAAGAAACTATTAAAGGAATTAGCAACATCTTCTGAAGGTTTTTGGATGGTAGCCAAGGGGGTAGGAGTTGTGCATTGCCCTGGGTGAATAAGTTTTTATGCCTGCCCAAAACGTTTGCAGATTGTTTTGATGCTTCTGTTGTAAATGGTAGTAAAAGTTTTTTTTATCTAGGGTGGTAGATTTTTTAGTGTTGTTCCTTAGTTGTCTAAGTCTAAGTTGATCTAAGGGGGATTTTGTGGTACGCCAAGTGGTCCAAACTTTGTTTCTAAGTAAGATCATTTGTCTGGCTTCTTTTGAAAGCCATGGAGCAACTTTTGCTTATGTTCTTATAGAACGTTCAGGTGCATGGGTATCAAGGATGGCTAGGAATTTGGTGTTGAAATATAACACAACTTCTTCAAGTGGTAGATGTTTTAGGACTGCCCAATTACATGCTTTGAGTTCATTTTGGAAATTAGTGGGGTTAAAGTTTTTGTTGTTTCTAATTGTTTTGCAAGTAGGTTGGTGGGGGATGTCAGTCTTATGCCTTGGGTAAGAAAATGGTCACTTATTTCTTGTACCGGCTCTATACATGTGGGGATGGCTATTAATGAGTATCCAATCTAAGATACTATCTTTGTTGTTAGGTTTACTGATCCTAGTAGGGGGAGGATATGATCTGAGTAAAATGACATCAGAAACGTCTCCATTATTATTAATTTCTAAAAAAATTAGGATCTCTTTAAAAATAAACATTCTTTAAAACATTTTATTCTAACAAAATATGATGGGAATCTATTACAGTATATTAGTTTATTTGATTTTAATATAAGATTAAAAGAAACTGCATTATGGTCAGATAAAGGACAAGA